>NC_141667.1:195380084-195560084 GCF_028749965.1 Puma concolor | reverse complement strand
CTAATCATTATCAAACTGGTAATTCTCTCAGCACTGAATGTAAGGGTCTGTGTTTCCATTATAACCTGCTGTTAAAGAAAACCATATTTAAATCCTCTATTCTTTCCTATTTTCCAAATGATGGAGGTTCACTGGTGGGGGTGGGGGGGATGGAGGCATCAAGAGTCTGGAAGATTATGTATGCCGCATTATTTCATTCTCAGTGAATGGCCATTTTTAGGCATTTATGTCAACTACTATATTATTTACTTATTATCATTTAGTTATTCCATTTTGTATTCCATTTGACACGCCATGATTCATACAAATGGCTTTGTACAATTTGGGAATATTTGGACATTTTAGAGAAGAAACACAGTCACACAAATGTGAAACACTAGGTCTGGCGACAGAGGCCCTGGGTTTACACTTATAAACTTGATGTTGGACATGAACACCCTAGTGACACCTCAAAGAATAAATCTTCTACCAGATCATCCTGAGATATTAGAAAATTTATATCACTAAACATTATAATTTACAGATCACAAAGTTGAAGATTCATTTTCATCATATATCATATGAAGTTAAAATATAAAACAGATGAAATAATCATATTAATGAATAAAATGAGTTATCTGATATTAAAAGGATTAAGTAAGGTCTGAGGTTATTTTAAACTGAAATGCTTTCTCCCACTATCTTTTATTTTTTAAAGTTTACTTAAACACCATGGCATGTTGGTGTGGACTGACGACGATCATTTTAGGGCTCTCCTCAATGAAATTCGCATTTCCAAGGCTGTAATAAATGCTCTCAATCTCCTGGAATGTGGTAGAGTCTACCATACAACATATCCAAGTAGATAGATATCCCATTTCCTTATGTCTTATGATTACAAGAGTAGAGCACCAACTAAAATAATTCAATTTACATTTCTTAATATGAAATGCTTGAATTATCAGGCTTACTTCATTATCCTGTCATTAGTAGGAATAAGCAATATTAAAACTAAAGCAAAAACATTAGGCTAATATTTTCTAATTATGTTCTTCAACTGTCCATATAAATTAAAAAAAACTTCAGGAAAATGAAGCAAACACTGAACAAAAAGTGGAAACATTCTCTGCACTCCACTTATCTATGCCGTGAAATATATTTAATAATTTACACAAGAAGCTAGTTCTTGTTACTGATCAAACTCTAATGAGTTTATTAATATATAAGCATGGATTCAGAAATAGATGCTCAAAAATTTTTTAATGAGAAAAGTGTTCTTTTCAAAACAGAAATGTATTTTTTTCCACAGTCACCTGTTATGATCACTGGTGTTTCTATTCTCTCGTATAACCAAATAAAGATCAAAAATGTCATGACAGAAAATGGAAAATGATGCCATCCACTTTCTAGAGAAAATCACAAAAAAGGGCCTAATAAAATGACTAGTTTATAACACACTCACATGTCATTTTAAAATAATCTAATTTAAAGCCATCTTATATTTTTGGTGAAACTATTCATAATTCTTCCACAAGAACATTACAACATAAATTCTTGTCCAGTTACTTCCAACTCTAATGAAATGGAGATATATATATATATATATATATATATATATATATATATAGATACATATATCTATATATAGATATATAGATATATATAGATATATAGATACATATATATCTATATATAGTTATATATACACATACACATATAGTTATATCCACATACACACACAGTATAAGGGTATAAAATTCTATATCATCTTTTTTTCTTACATTCAAAATAAATATGTTCTACCCTTATGCATTATATGTAATGGTTACAGTTATATGTGAAATTATGTATTAAAATATACTCAATGGTGCCTCGTTTTGGACATTTATGTTATTTTAGGTTTAGATTTTATTTTAGAAATCACCATAAAGTATACTTTTTTTGCCTTTTATCTTCTATGGTGTTTTGAAAAATCAAAGAATGTTAGAGCTAAGAAGGTAACTGAGCGTCGAGCTGCTTATTTATTAATAAGAAAACTGAGAAATTAAGAGACTTATCTAAGTAGCTATGTTATTTATTAGCTGTGTTATTACTAGAAGCAAAGTCTTCTGACATATTTTGCTTCCTGCTCTCCCACCTCAGTTTGTGAATGCATCTAAAAGGACTTATCTTGGTCATGCTAGAAGATGTTTAAATTTTAGACAGTGATTTTTGATAATTTTGTTTCAAGTTAGCTGTTTATTCTTTATATTTTCACATTAGATAACCATACTTAAAACATATAACGATGAAAATGCCAGAAATATTAAATACCCACAAATGCATTAAAATTTATGAAAGAGTAGCTTACCACTTCTTAGTTTTTTAATGTTGGGGTAACCAATTTTGTGTGAAATGTCAGGATATGAAGACATCTTTTGCATAGAGAATGATGTGAACCATATGGCTTATTCACAATCGATTGAATTACAAACCATGGCAGTTCCTACACTTTTAAGAGATGCTTATGTGGTCCTTCCATTAAAATTCCACTAATGTGACATTTGTGAAAAGGTTTATGTTTGGATATACTTCCCTCACCATATGTGAAGTCACAGGGCAAAAGCATTGATTTAAAGTGTTTATATATAAATTGACAGCTATCAGTTCTAAAATATTTCTCATTTCACATGTCAGAATCTTTTTGGCCTTTTAGGGTAGTCCTGTGTGTGTTTCCATGTTTACAAGATCCTGGCTGTTAATATTGTTAAATTTACTCATCAGACAGGAAGAAGGATCTTACAAATCATTGTTAGGCAGAGAAACATTAAGAAAGTTTGAAAAAAAAAAACTTTCCACATTAAATCTGTTAAACAATGGCAAATTTCTTATGAATCAGTGATACTGTAATTGAACTGGAGACATTTTTAGAGCAAGCTTGCTCTGGCTTTTTCACCCTCCGATTTGGAATCTGCTCACAGTACTGCCAGCTTAACCAAAAAGGATTAACTCTCATATCCAACTGAGAACACAGATAATTCTCAGTAATTGGTAAAAAATGAAGATGAATGGGGCTGAGAGATAAGGAGCAATTAGCTCATCAGCAGTTACAGCTGTGCACTCAATCCGGCTCCATCTCTTGAGCCTCGGCCCCTTTTAAAGAACCTAAGCAGAATAAGCATAGGACACCCCTCCCCAAAAAATTGCTGTACCTGCCCATCATTTCTCTAGTCTTCCATTTTATTTCCTTACTATACAAAGACACCTGTCATAGCATGCTATGTAAATTACTACCTCTCTCAGGACCTATGTCTAAAGCCAATCTTCTTTTTAAACTTTTTTTTTTATAACAGAAACCAAATGACTACTGTAGACACTCTTAAATTCCCTGTCAATCGTTTCATTATAGCAGCATCATCTGTTTGAAAATATAAGCAATTCCCTCATCTAATTATAGGAAGGATTTGAGGTTCATTAACATTGCCAAGGCAGAGGATCCAATGTGCAACTGCAGAGCTCTGCTTGGTGGCCTGTGTTCTCAGTTTCCTTTTATTTGCTTTCTCAAGGTCTCTAAGACTTTTTCCTGAGATCATAAAATTAATTTTTTCCTTCCAAATACACACGTGAGTTAGAAGAAAGGAAATGACTACGGTATAAACTATTCTACTTCTGTAGGAATGGTTTAAAAAAAAAAGATAAGGGGATGGTCAGCTGGGTAAGATAATTTTATCTCCTATCTGCCTGGCTTTTTTTTTTTCCCCACTCATTTTTTGTTGTTGTTGCTGTTGTTATTGTTGCTGGTTGATGGACAGAAATAACAAATAAGGAATATCATGGAAGAACACAGCTGTTCATCCCAAACTCAAGTTCTTGTGTTTACTTGAACCTCCTACATCGTTGTTAACTATTGCAAGTTTAAGAAAATGAAAACGAATTGTACATTTTGGGCAAGTGAAATGCGTTCAGTTTGTGGATCACTGCATCAGCGTCCCCTTGCTTGTGTTCCACAGTGTTCAGAAAGAGACATTCTGAAGTCTTAAGATGACTTCACTTCCTTAAAGAAATAACAGCAGTTAGGGGGTTCTGCCTATAGTTTAAACAATGAGATTTTCTTGGGACATCTGTTTTGAGATCACATTTTGAATAGATATGAACTCATTTCCTACTAAGCAAGCAATCTACTATTGTTGATAGCTGTTTACCAGTTCTATGAGTCAGATATTAGCTAGTGGCAAAGGTCCCTCTTAAATCCTCCGAGTATTCTTTAAACTGTGTACATAGTGTTTTCCTTAAATAAAATGTTAAGAGAAGGTAAAAATGCAGTCTTTTCCTGCCTCTTGGTAAATTATAGTCCACAAAGTCTTGCACTTGGGAATAATATTTAATGTATTTATCTTTAAAGAGTCATTTCCTTTGTTGTCATTAGTTAAGGGAATAAGATACTAGGTTTAGCAAGTATTTAAATAACATAGAAACTACTGAGATGCTCACTATGTCAATATTTATATAGCATTTAAAAACTAGAAGTAAAAATAAGTTTCCTTTATTTAGATTAAATCGATTGTGATTAATTTAGTATCCTCAAAAATGTGCATGATGCTCAAAAAAAGATAAGCAGATAAAAACACAGCTATAGATACTATGGAATTGACCTTGGGTTCACCGGTTTTAAATTCTACCTTTCCAATATCCCAGTCCCAATTTCCAAATGGCATTTTTTTAAGCTGGTTATGTAGATCAGTCCTTAAAGCAAAAAAATAGCAATTTATCTGGCCTGTATGTTGTGGATAGTGTTGCCACTAAAAAGAATCCAGGACATTTTTCCTTCTTATCTGCGATGTAGCTCATATCAGCCAACCTGTCACAAGATAGTACTTGATATAAACAAGAGATTGCAAAGACATCTCAGTAATCAATATCAGGATGGCTACAGTATGGAAACCCCAACCAGTGCATATCATTTGTCTCAGCATCTATTTCTATGGCCAAATGAAGCATTAATTCAAATCATAAATCTATGGTGATTTAAATCTGGGAATGAGCACCTGCCTGCTTTAATGATTTATTTTGTACATTTCAGTAAGCAGGAGATTTGTCCATATGAACTGACAGGTCACCTTCAGATGCCAGGAGCAGACTGTTTATCACCATGCAGACTAGCATCTCATCTTAGCAAGTAAATATTAAACTAAAAGAATCCAATTGATTGTGGATGAGGGAGAATGGAGACACGGCCATATATTTTACTCAGCGTGCTGATGCCTCCCTCGGATCTATCCTGAAGTCCTCACTTCTTCCTAAAGTGATCATTCTGTTGGAGAGATGTGAGCTCAAGGTTACCATGTAAAGTTGGGACATAAAATAATTATGTATCAGTGTCACAGATTTCTTTAAACACCTTTTTTTGGCTAATTTTTACAATTCATAATAAGAACCAAAAGGAGTCATGTGTAATAAAAAATCTCTCTTCACCTCACTAAATGGAATCAAACCAGGCAAAACCAAAATCTGTTCTCTGGGGCAATAAGGATTTCCTTACGACCCGGGTGGCGGTGGAGGGGGTAATAATGTTCCTACATAGGAAAGCCTAAAACTTTTAACAGAACTCGCGAGCCAGAGGAGTATGAGAGAAAAAAGAAACCTGAATTGATTTCAAAAACGTCACTGTATTTGGGCATGGCTGAGCAGCAACGATACATCATGTAAGTAGCACCTCTCTGAGGGGTTTCACTCCTTCAAAGAGACAATTGATAGATTCATGAGAGTAGTAAGTTTGTATTCTGAAATATAGGCCTTTGAGATTCTTGGGATCCCTCCTGGAATTCATCTGCTTCAGTACCACTTGCTAAGCACCTCATGCCCGCCGAAGCTCCCGGATGTAGTACATCCTGTTATGACTGCCTACTTATGTAGCCATCCCCCCCATAAACGGTATGCCCCCTGAGCGCTGGGACTGTATTATCATCATTTGATGTTACTAGAATGAGTGACAATCAAATGCACAACAAAATCCAAATGAGTGACAATCAAATGCACACAATAGCTCCCCCCAAAATTTACCCATAGGCCTGCAGCTTAATAGACACCTAACAGAGAGTAGAAAAACAGGGAAGGAAGCGAGAAGGGAAGTGAGAAACACTTGACAAATAGGATCTCCTTTAGTTCTCATGATGTAGATATTATTATGCCATTTTCCAGATATGGAATGTTAGGCTCAGAAAGTTTACAGAACTTCCCAAAGCCACAGAAGAGGTAATTGCTGAACACTTACCAGGAGACAGGGACTGCTGGCAGAATCTTAGAAGACTGGGGGCCAGATAAAGCAACTGCTCTGTTCAGCCACTATTTTGGTCTGTGCAGGCTCAACCCCATGGTGCCCTGGACTTTCCCTCCCCTTCCTCCCCTACCCCTCCACCAAACTCTCCTGTCTTGATGTCTAGAAAAAGGAGGGGGATGGGCTCTGGAAGTATAATAAATCATAAATTCTTAGAGGGCAGTGGTATTTGAGAAAAGAATAAAAAATGACAATGACAACATTTTACTCCCAAATCAGCTACAGATATCTAACAGAAATGATCTACATGCCTCAAGACTAGCAGTAGCACCAATGTTAACACACTCTAAAAATATTAAGACTCTGTAGGAAAATTCAAACTTCTGCTCTTGACTCAAACTGGTGTTGGATGGGGTGGGGGTCAAAACTAAAAAACAATCTAAACTACCAACTAAATACCCTGATAGAAGAAAAGTGATAATTTCTTCCAACTACACAAAAAGGAAAATTCAAATTGTTTCTTTTTTAAGTCATTACGGTAGCCCATAAACCACAATTTGGTCACTAGGCAAATGTTAGTCTATAATGTCAAGAATTAAATGTATGTCAATGCCTAATTATGAGCCATGTTCTCCTTATCTTATGCCTATTGGTTTTTCCAAAGTCAACTTCTCCTCTGCTGCTCAGGAGACTCAAACAGAGATATCATGCTTTAATATCTTTTGTTTTCAACATTATTAAATTGCCTAATTTAAATATTCCTCCTCCCAACACCAGCTATTAAGAACAGCCTGCATTAAAGGCTCACTCTTCTAAATTTTTAAAAACATTCCAGATTGTTTTGCAATGGTAACTAAAATTTATAGTGGCCAATTACTTGTTTTTAAAAGTGTCTAATTTTGTTCTACTTTATAGGCCAAAGCAAGAGATTGCTTATTTAAAAAAAATGTACTTGAGAGTTCCAAAAAGAGAATTATAATTCATTCACTTTACTTCAAAACTGTTTTTAGTGTTTAAAAGTCTGAATTTATGTGTGTGAACCACGACCTTAACAACCCCGCTGCCCTCCATCCTGTCCCTAGGAGCACTGCAAATGCAAGCCCTCATGTTTTTCTTCATCCCTTCCAGCTGTAAAGCCATGGCTTTGGCTCTCTTTCACATCTTTTCAACCTTCTAAGAATTGCCACCACTTTCTTTATAACCTATTCTCAAATCAAACGCATTATTGCCACGCCTTTGCTACTTCTCTTGTGTGGTGCTATGGAAAAATTCTATTTATTTTTTTTTCCTTTTTTACATTAGAAGCCACCCTTTGGCATCACTGAAGCAACGGTAGTTTGTGTTTTGTGTATATATTTAGAAATTACTCCCTACTCGGACATTCACATCTAGTGTATGCTTCCATGGAACTGTTGTATGAATGATTATTACTGAAATCCCTTACATGCCCTTAACTATCTGACATTAGACAGAAAGTAGAGAGCTGCTGATTATCTAAAGAAATAATCTATTAGCATACTGCATGGAAAAGAAAATTTAATTGAACTGCCATAAATTATTGCATCCTTCATGAAAATATGTTGGATATAGTATCTTACACATCTCTTGTAGTCTCCACATTTTTCTTGTTAAATTATAATTTGAGCAGGATTTCTACATTTTAAAGAGAAACAATACAGTGCAGTGGCGGAATACAATGCTTTATCTCACCAACACATAGATGCTAAAGATATCATCAATAAAAAAGTTAACTCACATTTGAAGTTGTGTTTGAAAAAACAAACTACTCAAACGAATTCTGCAAAGAGAAAGGTGTTGGTTTTGGTTTAAATGGTGATTATTAATTTTTCCTCTCTTTCTCCACATCTCATGAAAGAAAAAAAAATCAAGAGAATTCAAAGTTGTACATGTACGACGAGAAAGATTGGTTATAGTTGTTTATAGAAAGAATGAATTGTCAACATTATTCTTATTCTTGGCAGCACATGAAAGGGTTAAGTTTATATGTTCCACTGCTGATGCAAATGTATTTGATAACACATCCATTAGGAATCAAAAAGATAAAGTATGGGTTTGTTTGTAAATATTCTTGTCACCATACCCGTAATCAATCTTTTAACACTGATTATTAACACTTAATTGTGGTACAAAAGATGTGAACTGTTAGAAGTTGCCTACATGAAGTTGATGGTATAGCAAAAAATTATGTCGTTAATTATTTAGTCAGAGTGCATGCTGTTAGAGGGACAAAATCGTATCTCCAAAATATACACTGTGTTTGAAGCTAAAAATGAATAGTTTTGTTCTGAAAAAGAAAGTAATTTGGTAGCGACATGATCACAAAAGTTTCCGTGAACATAAAACTTACCAACACTTGAATTCATGTCGCCATTTTCAGAATCTGCTCCATGTTGGTTATTACTGGCATGATAGTTGCTCATGGCTTCCAATTTGATTTTTTTCACCTTCATTGCTTCGGCGATGGCTGCGTTGGTAGCAGCGGCCGCTGCTGCAGCTGCTGCTGTCAGACCTTAACAGAATAAATTAAAAACAAGGTAATTCACATTCTGATCTTTTCATGTAGTAGTCCATGTACTTTGTAGAGCACACATACAAACATATTAGAGGATCTGATTCCTTCATGCCACACTCTGATAACATATATTCATTCCCGACTAGCCAATGAAACAACATTGATATAATGGGGAGGATGCACTGTAAACTCTCAAACCAAATATTAGCAGAGACATAATTCATACATAGAAGGAGAGGAGTAGAAATGCATCCAGAATTCTCTCTCAAACAGATCAATTAGAATATGTTATTCTCTGCTTAAAATCCTCTACAGCTGCCTGGAGGCGGGAGTCTGAACTGCTCAGCTCAATTCATAAAACCTTTCACTAAAAAATGTAAACCTACCTAATCGCTCCATTTCCGCATCCTCAGTCCCCCCTCCAGCTACCTGAACATGCCACCAATACGCGTACATACCCTGCTTCTTCTGTGCTTTCACACATACCACTCCCTTTGTCTGGAATGGCCTTGCTCCACAGCTCACTTCCCTGACCTCTCATCCCCCAGCCTTCTAGCCCCAGGGTTAACACTTTTAACCACTGTGCCATGTTTGTCCAGAACAGTTCACCTCTGTTCATCCAGAGAACAGGAGGTAGATAGGAATGGACGTGAGACTAGAAATAGAATTTGAGGCCAGATTATGGAAGAGCAGAAAGCTAAGGCCATGCTTTATGTACAGGCTATAGATAGCCAGAGAGGTTTTGGAGGAAGGGAGTGGTTTGCTTTCCTTAAACGTGTGAACTTTTACCAAGTGAGTTCACTTTATCCTGGCATCCCTCTCCTGTAAAATGGCAGACACTGCAATACCTGAATAATCTCCCCTAATTCTGAAACTTTAGCAGTCTAGGAGAGGATATAGATATCCCTGCTCCCCATACTCTTTTTGCTATGGCTGCTTCAGAGTTTCTGACTACGGTGCTTCAACTCGGTTTGAATTTATCTGTGTGATTTATTTCCACTCCCAGCTGGTGGATTAGAGACTGAACACCTCTCTCCTCTTTTCCTCCCCACTAATCATCGCTTCTAGTTTCTACAGCAAATGTTACAGCCTCGGAAATTATAAGAAAGTCTTTTTTTTCCCCCTAGAAATCTCTGCTTTTTTTTTTTTTTTATAGATGTTAGGAGAGCTCACCTTTCCTTCAGATCAGACCAAAGAGGCCTTTTAGCCCAATGCAACAAGACCTTCAGAATGGATCTTTGAGTGAAAAACTGATAACCACCCTCTAAAAAGGCACTGATGTAAACTCAAAGAATTCATCTGGGTCTACACTGTACATTTGTTGCCTTTTAAGTCCCAACTTGAACGGATTCTCTCATCTTCCTATGATTGAATTTACTCCCCAGTTACTCATTTCCTTCAAAGGTGTTTCAGAACATTTTCTTTCCTGTTAAAATTCTCATGTTTCCCAGCAACTCTCTCTTCCTCGATTTTGCCTGTCACAAATGTGACTATCCTACGTGTCCCTTCCCTTCATTACCCCGTGTGGCCTCATCTCTACCGTATAACACTTCCAGGGTCTTTATCTTTGCTTTATGCAGCAGGTATATCTTGTATTCAAATAAGGAAGATAAAACTACAACTTGAGATCTGACTGTTATTATTATATAGATCTGAATCAAATTCTACTGAATTTGAAACATAACTATGCATGATATAGCCTTAGACCAGCCATAAAGCCTTTTTGAATATTGTTTCTTCACCTGTAAATTCATTCTATTCACAAAGGGATAATATGAGGATTAAATGAGATAGACTATGTGAAGAAGGCCACATCATGCTATTAAACACTAGGTATTCTAGTTCCTCAAAAAGCCCAGTCCTAGCCATGATTCCTGCAGGATATGGTGGACTGGCCATAGCCCCCTTAGCTAGAAGAATCTTACTTCTCTCTTTAACCCTTGACTTTTGAAAATATTTTTTTATAATTTTATTTATCTGATCTTATGAATGGTTCTCTTCTACTTGTCCACTTGGCAGTTTATCCCCACGGTTTTACATTTCTAATACAAATTTCAAAAGGTATACGGTGGTTCCCCCTCTATCCATGGGAGACATGTTCCAAGACCCCCCCCATTGGATGCCTGAAACTACAGACAGTACTGAATCTTAGGTATACCATGCTTTTTTTCTATACATACATACATATGACAAACTTTAATTTATAAATTAGGCAGAAAGAGATTCACAACAATAAAATAGAACAATTACAACAATATACTGTAATAAAAGTTATGTGAATGCAGTCTCTCTCTCCCTCAAAATATCTCATTGTACTGCACTCACACTTCTTATGATGATGTGAGATGATAAATTCCCTACATGATGAGATGAAGTAAGGTGAATGACACAAGCACTGTGACCTGGCATTAGGCTCCTATTGACCTTCTGATGATTTTTCAGAAAGAGGATCATCTGCTTCCAGGCCATGGTTGACCAAACTGGGGAAAGGAAACTGCAGATAAGGGGGACTCCTAGAAGTGTGTGACCCATACATGATAAAACTGAACTATCTAATAATTTTTTATAAGAAGTATTGCACTATTTTTATTTTTATTTGAGAAGGAGGGAGAGCCACAGAGGGAGAGAGGGAGAGAGAGAGAATCTCAGGCAGACTCCATGCTCAGCATGGAGCCCAACGTGGGGCTCGATTCCATGACACCAAGATCATGAATGGACCCAAAATCAAGAGTGGGATGTCCAACCAAATGAACCACCCAGGCTATAATACTTTTAAATACTGAATTGTTAGTCTAGTTTAATGAAAGCAAAAAAAAAAAAAAACTATGACATTTTCAGCAGTTGCTGATTTTAGTTCCACTAACTCACCTGGCTCACAATTCTAACACTTTAATAGCTTTCAAATTCAAGCAATTTTCTCCATTTTCCCGGCTCCCTCTAGTGCCAGCTGCTGCCTTTTCTTCAGTGGAGTCCTGCAATAGCCTCTCAACAGCTTCCCCTTTCCCCGTTTCCAACCTCTTACTACTCATACAGCAGTCAACATAATCTTGTAGAAAGGAAAATCCAATCATGACATTGAATGCCTACTCTTAGATGCAAGTGGGGCACTTCACATGGCTGTCAGGGCCCTTCATGCTCAGCCCCCTGTCTGTCCATGTAGCACTGTGTGTTCGCCCAGGTCCCACTTCCTCTTTGTGCTATAGACACTTCAGCCTTCTCCCATTTCCTCAAATGGACTACATTCCTTCTTCCAAACCAGACTGTGTCCAGGTTGTTCCCACTTCTAGAAAAGCTCCCTAATCCCTGTCCCTGCCCCTACCCCAGACCAGCCCCTGTGTCCCTTATCTGATGGTGTAAATATTATGCTCTAGGAGAAGTGAGCTCAGGTTCCTAACTCTTCAATCTACCTGTGAAATAGCTATCAACATTTCAAGAATCAGCTCAAAATATACTTCTTTCAAAATTAAAAAAAATATATGTATTTATTTACTTTTGAGAGAGAAAGAGCATGAGTAGGGGAGGGGCAGGAAGAGAGAGAGGGGGACAGAGGATCTGAAGTGGGCTCTGACAGCACAGAGCCCAATGTAGGGCTCAAACTCAGAAACTGAGATCATGACCTGAGCCTGAGAAAGGCGTTTAACCAACGTGAGCCATCCAGGCACTCCAAAACGTACTTCTTTTAAAGAGCTGACCTTCCCTACTCCTCAAGAGTAGAGCTAGCCATCCACTGGTTTGCGTATGTGACTCTACCATCCTTTGTGCATCAGAATCACTCATGGAGCTTTTAAGCCATGCAAATAGCTGAGCCCTACCCTATGAGGATTCTGGCTGGGACTGCTGCATCTGTATATTTTGGGGTTGAGTTTACTGTTCCTCAGGACATTACAATGTGCAATCTGAGCAGAGAAACTCTTGACTTCTTTAATGCTCTTTTTTAGGAGGGGGGAGGTTACGTTTAAAGCTAGCTCCTCTAACTAGGTTATAACACCAAAAGGACAGAAATACTTCCTTAATATATGTATCCCAAACATCTACCACAATGCCTGCCACAAATTCTCACAGAATGAAAAAACACTTCTGAGACTAGACTACTTGGAAAGCCACAGGAGAAATATGGTCACTATTTTGACAATATCTATGTAAGTAATTTAAAGCATTATGTTTATGTTACAATCAATGTGAATATATTAGGAGCACCAAATTTCATTAATTTAATATAAAGCATGACTCTCCCAAGCTACATCTGCCTAGGGCTGGAGAGGATCACAAAAGGCTCATCCGCCCTCTGTATTTATTGCACTTCCTGTTGGCCTTGCAATGGCCCTTTCAAATCTCTGATGTAATTCTCAAATCCCGCCCCCCCCCAACTTGCTCTTAGAAAGAAGTCCCATTGTATATTTTGCTCCAAAATGAAGTTGTCTTTGAAAAAAAAATTGTTATAAATTCACAAAATAAGTCTAGCTTTTGGTCTATACTTTATAGAGAATTCAAACTGTGAAAACATTTTCATGTAACCAAGAATTGCCTACTTGTGTAAATACAGGGAACCCATAACATTTACCTCCCTGCCTCACCCTTTTCTTCTTCTTTTTTAATGTTTATTTTGAGAGAGAGAGACAGACAGACAGCGAGCAGGGGAGGGACAGAGAGAGAGGGAGACACAGAATCCGAAGCAGGCTCCAGGCTCTGAGAGCCAGATGCACAGAGCCTGATCAGGGGCCTGAACTCATGAGCTGTGAGATCATGACCTGGGACCCTTAACCAACAGAGCCACCCAGGCACCCCTCACTCACCCTTTCCTAAGTGAGAATTTTTGTTATGTCCTCCTTCAGTAGCCCACCTTGAAGTACATTATATTGCAAATTTACCACTGCTTTTAATTCTTCCCAAGCAAGATGAACCATTTTTATCTCAGACTTAGGTAATTCAGTATTTCTTAAAGTGAGAGTCAACATCAAATCCAGCCATCATGCATGGTAGTTACAGGTTATCTTCTCCAAGGACACAGTCACAGACTGTCTGGGATGGGCTGAGGAATCTGTGTTTTTACCTTTCAACAAACAGGTTGATTCTGAGGGCTTACTGCCCTTAGATTATTTGAGGACAGTAATTTACACTAAAGTGTGTCTGCATCTCATAATCAAAGTTTCTTAACTGAGTAGATCATTACAGTTGTTTTCAAAAGTGAGTGTGCTTCAGAATCAACAAGGGAACTTGTTAAAACACAAAATCAGGCTGGACGAAGGAATCATAGTTTGAGATGTACTGCTCTAGTGGGATGCAGACTTTAATAAAAATGAATCTTCGTGTGCCTTTGGCCTACCACAGCGGAAGTGAAAAGGTAAGCCACGTAATGTAGCACATCGGTATGTTATTGATGCAGCAGTCATGTACGTTACTAACTCCAGCAACCACTTACATGCATGAATCTATTTGGCATGTACAATAACTGTTACTGAAAAGCTTGGGTAATCACTTTGGATTCTTGAATTGGTAAGAATTCTTTCTCTCATTGGGGGAAACATAACAAATATATAGAGATAGATATAAGACAGAGAGAGAGAGAGAGAGAGAGAGACAGATAGAGTATGTGTGTGTATCATCATATGAGGAAGGAACAAATGAATGATCTCTTACACTAAGGAATGATTAACCCACCTATCTTACCTCACCAAACTCACTTTTTTATGCTCTCAGAGCACAGTGAAAGTATCTCATACACCAAAACAGAAACACGTACTGAACTGACAAGACAAATATGAAATAATTTCATTTTATTTGAAAAGATTCTAAATCCAGGGGCACCTGGATGACTCAGTGGGTTAAGCACCCGACCTCAGCTCAGATCATGATCTCGCTGTCTGTGAGTTCAAGCTCCATGTTGGGCTCTCTGCTGCCAGCACGGAGCCTGCTTGGGATCCTCTGTCCCCTTCTCTTTCTGCCCTTTGCTCTCTCTCTCTCACAAGTAAATAAATATTTTTTAAGAATATTAAAAAAACATTCTAAATCCAATGTAATTAACAATGGAGACACTTAAGTGTATTCTTAAAACTCATTTGGCACTAATAAGATAATGGACTAAGAAATATTTTGTTAAAAAAAGACATTTTCCTTCACAGGAAGGATAGTAAGTCATAGTTTGTACACTGCCAGACCTCCAGTTGGCCCTCACGAAAGGGATTGTATATCAAAACTAGGTTAAAGACCATAAGCCTTATATCATGCAAAAAGATTTAGGTTTCTTTTTCTTTCCTGTTAAATCTCCCTATCTCTACATTTACAATTTAAAAGAATAAATAGGCTTTTACACAGAATTTTAAAACACGACTTTTCATATTGTTGTCCGAATTATGATACAAACTCATTTCTGTGGGCTTCATTCTGATCTGCTCCTTCAGAGAAAATTCTGTATTACTTTTCTAACCGCATACTGTTAAAAGTTTGGTTTTTTTAATCTTGGCTTACAGATTTCTTTTACTTTCACTTTTTGATGCTCTGCTAAAATCTTTAGTTACTGTCATGGAAATTACTAGTTACCTAAACTATCTATCATGTAGAGGGTAAATACGTGATGGTTAAAAAGCAGCACTCCAAAAGCCATACAAACTTTGGACAACATGCATCAAATTTATCTGGGATACTGCTGCAAGTTATAGAATTCCTAAGACTTCAAAATTCTCATCTTTAAAACAGAGATATCAATTCTGACTTGATAGGGATGTTGTGGAGAATAAAGGCAAGATAATATATGCAACAGCATGGGCACATACTAAGCCCTCCACAAATGGTAGTAAATATTATCAAGTAACCCAGAATATCCATCATATCCTTATGTCTAGTTTTACCCTTGTTCAGTTACTCACAAAAATGCAACTACGACAGAAGCAACCTAACAGTGTGGAGTGAGAATTTAGCCACTTGACAAATGGAAATCTAAAACCCATGCCTCTATGTAAACATTTCATTTAGTAGTCTACATTGATCACATTTATCTTAAAATCACTAAATCTCCCCTCTGTGCTCTATTGATACAAAGCCTTCCCTACTTCAAATTCAATATCCTAAAACCAATCCATGGGTTTATCATTTGGAAGAGAGGCAGGCATTGTCACCACTGAAGAGTCTTATTTTACTTTGCAAAGATAGCATTTTTCTTCTGCTTTCAACTTTTATCAAAACAGCCTTTAAATCTTTCAAATGCCATACAAAATCCTGACCAGCCTTTCTAAAATAAGGAAAAATATCCCCATTCTATTTCTTTCAAATAAGTTAGTACTCCTAGTGATAAAGAGTAGATTACAACTATAGATTATAAATATCAATAAAAGAGACATATTGCTGTCAAATTCTTTCTCTGATCTGTTTGTTTGCTCATTAACTTGAAAGGTCCAATCTTTGATCTTTGGTTTCAAAGACATCAAGATGACTTCCAAATGTTTGATATGTTGTCTACTTTTACATCACATTCCATATAAAATGTATTTCCCAAAAGCTAATGGTTAAATAAAAT
The DNA here is from genome assembly GCF_028749965.1 of Puma concolor. Lineage (NCBI taxonomy): Eukaryota > Metazoa > Chordata > Mammalia > Carnivora > Felidae > Puma > Puma concolor. The sequence continues at coordinate 195,543,809 of NC_141667.1, read as the reverse complement.
GAGTTCTATGTAAGAGATAGTAAGCAGTCAAAGCTTCTATATGATAGACTTTTTATTAGTCTATGTCACTTCACCCAAATTTAGAAGAAACCATTTTAAAGATGCAGTAGATTATAGCCAATGGTAGTTATTATTAATATTCTGGAATTGATAAGTTATTTATGTCTGGCATTCTTCCTACTGATTATTCAGGGAGACAGGCGGCTTATAAATATCTCATCACTCCACCGTCACAGAAATTTCATCGACAGTGCTCATGCACAGCTATTAGCAATATGAATCTAACCATTACAAGAAGGAGGAAAATCGAACATGTGGCATTAATACGCAGTCCTGGTTCCTAACCATCTGATAGGCAGATGGTGTGAAGCGGATTCTCCAGCTGAAATGAAGGGGCACATCATTTAAAACCTTGTTTGCATTCTAACTGATATCAGTGCCATATTGATATACATGATACATCATGGCAGTATTTGAACAATCTAGTTTGTTTCAGTCATAAATGTTTACTGCCTTGTTTTTTTTTAATCTTATAAGCATGTTCAGAAGAGTGTATTTTTAATTTATGAAACCTATTGTTTACTTCTGTTGAACTAGAAGATTAGTGGAAAGCAGGAATATTAAATTACTTCAACCACAGCAATATAACCAAGACAGACGAATAAAGTAGGTTTCTATTTTCAATAAAGGATGTTAGTAAAAGAGTTTTAAAATTAGCCCAGGCATTTTGCACATTAAATGCATTTATTCATTTAAACCTCCTGGCTGCCCTCCCCACCAAGTGGCATACAGAGAAACTTAATGCTTTACATAGCCATTCATTTAAAACTCTCACTGTGTGCAATTAATCTTGTCCAACAATTCAATTCAGAAAGTAAAACATCAAAAAGCATAGTTCAATTCAACAGTCATTACTGTGAAGTAATCTTTCTGCTCCTGACAGTTCCTATAGACTCTTTGCAAAACTCGGTGGAAGGTGCATTGTAAGCTTCATATAAGTTTGAATTACAACTCAGTTGAAATCACTCCAAGTCTTAGAAGGAACTTTTGGCTCAATATAACAACTTAAAAATACCAGTACCCTTTTTTCACCCTGTTTTCTTCCAATCCTTGTTTAAATACCAGCTGTCTAAAAAACTGACACTAATTTTCAGTTATTTATTTTTTCGATACTTTCTAAATAAAGGGAAATTGTGATTGAAATATACCTGTCCTCACCCTTGAATGATTAATAACAGACATGATAAGCAACTGGAATAAGCAACTTAATTGTGAATCAGAATAGACTGAAGATTTTGAATGTGAATGTGTCTCCTAATGTCCATTAGACTGACTTTTCTTGCCCTTTAAAACACATTTATATTCTGCAGAGAAAAGGGAAATTGATCTTTAAGGCCATTAATGGAAACACTCCCTACACCAGTTTTCAGCTTTTCAATTGATTTATTTAGATTTTTTAAATGTTTGGATTAACAAAACCCCCCACTAATTTGGAGATACATATGGAAAGAGTTTATTATAATATTGATAATAATAATCAATCTAATAGATATCAAATTTAGCATTCTTATTCTGAATAGCTTAAAATCGCAAGCCCTCAGAGCAAAGGAATAGTAGCAGGGAAGTTGGTGGAGGGAACACCATGGAGATGTTATGTTATTTGGCCATGTGTTAAATCACTGAAGAATTTTTTTCAATTTTTTTCAATTCTTTTCTTTTTTTTTCTTTTTTTTTTTTTTTTGAGAGAGAGAGTTGGATGGGGCAGAGAAAGAGGGAGAGAGACAATCGCAAGCAAGCTCTGTGCCGTCAACACAAAGCCTGACGCAGGGCTCCATCTCATGAACCGTGAGATGACGACCTGAGCTAAAAAGTCAAGAGTCTTATGCTTAACCAACCGAGCCACTCAGGCGCCCCTCCATGGAAGTTTTTGAAACATTCAACTTCTGATCACTAACTCACAGAATCAAGCTGAAACACAATTAATTCAAAATTTTAAATTACTACGGCTTAAAATAAGAAAATAGGTAATGTTTAAAACGTTGAACTCGGGCTCAAAAAGGTCTTGAATATAAAATTCTCACTTTTACTCCATCTGTTAACATTACTGCCTTTAGAAAAATAGTTAACAGCCACTCAGGGTCTAGACTTATAAAACATGGAGACGAAAAAGACTATCTAATGCGACCCTTTTATTTTACTGATGATGAAACTTAAGGTCAGTGAGGTTAATCATTTCTATAAAGTCACACCATTAAATAATGATAGAGTGATCCCAATTCCCTTAACTCCCAGTGCAGCATTGACCACACTGACTCTGTCAATAAATGTAAAAAGGAAAGTACAGAATACTGTAAACCAAGGGATCACTGAAAGAAAATGAATCCCCTTTGCTCAAGTAGCTTATAGACGGCATAGGAAGTCAAGGGTATAGATGCTCAGATGATGTTAAAAGTAAAAGCTGAATGGAAACCAATTTGACAATAAATTTCATATATTAAAAAAAAAAAAGAAAGTAAAAGCTGACTTCATTTAGAAACCTGACCAAATTGTTCATTTGGAATTCAGTTTTATAGAATTTAGAATATATCTGGCACAGAAACAATGGTCTTTCCACTTTGTGCACAAAGCTTTCAACCTGGACTACAGGTAAAATACAGTATTTATATTAACCTGAGTCCTCTATTTACAGCACAACAAGAACAAAAGAGAAGAGCAAATAATTATTTTCCTATGTCCTGAATATAGAACAAACTCTAAATAGAAACAAACAGAAATAGGTAAACTTTGACTCCAATTTTCTTTAAAGCACCCTTATTATTATTCCATCTCCAATAAACTGTTCTTTAGATGTCCTCATGTTTGTCTAAGGAGCAATTCATTTTACTACTCACGTGACTCAATCACCCCAAATTACTCAGTGCATTGACTCCAGGCAGGTGCTTCGTACTAGCCTGAGAATAACTGACAGTGTGTGACATTCTGAAAGGATGTTTTTTAAAGAGGCTACTTGTCAATATATCGGTGACAGTTCAGGCAGTACAATAAGTGAAAAGAGGAAATGGTGTCATAAATTTAATTTCCTGCAAAAGAGTCACCTCATTGGCATTTTAGCCTAAGAATAATCTCCCCAAATGTTCAACTATGTTTCTCAACACCATGTAAATCCTCTCCTAAATCCTTTGATACTTCAATAAGTCTTTTTTTTTTCTTTTTCTAGAAATCAGGTAGCATGTGGTTGTTGGTGAGAAGGGGAGAGGAGATAAGAAAAAAGTGTTGTAGAGGTGTCCATTTCTTACATGAAAGTCTTGTTTCTGGGGAGTTATCCAATAGAAGTAACTGGAAAAGATGTGACAACACACTTTTTCTGATATAGTAATATATACTTTTTTTTTTCCCAAGGAAAGACTCAGGAAGAAATGTAATTATACACACACACACACACACACACACACACACACACACACAATCACTTTGTAAACAGAAGTCAGGGTCTGGGTTGGGAACAACAGACAGCCATGTTCACTGAAAAGCCACAGGAACAGAGGGACTAGTTGAGGCAGTATATTCTTCACCCTTTTGTCATTAAGTTTTAATATTTATGTCAACATTTCATTGAATCACCATAATCAGCCTAAAAGTTAGCTATTTTCCTCATTTGTTTACAAGGAAAATGTGAATAGTGATAGGCCAGTTGTAGTACTTGGAAAAACAGGTTTTTGGTTGAAGTTTTAAAGTTGGATTACAGAAAAGAACAATCCTAATTGATTTAGAAGAATACGTACTGCCATGTGATAGGGAAATTACAAAAGAAATATAGGTTATAGTTCATAGTCTCAAGTGATTGCCATCTCCTAGACAGTGGGTCGTTAAACAGATGAAGTCTCTACCTTGGCACCTCATTGTAATCATAGTCAACTAACTTAATTATTTTTAGCACAAAAATCACTTAAATTGTCTGATTTTGAGGCAATCTTGTAGTTTATCACTCAAGAAATAAATGCCATCTATCTTTAAAACGATTTCCCTTCTGAGGTTGCATTAGTATATGCAACCCAGCTCACCTAGGAACAGAGAAGGTGGATGTCGACGAACAACTACCAATGGTTGTTATTACTCATGTTTCCTTTTTTGCTACAAAAATCATAATGACAGAAAGAACCACTTAATTCCTAAGATGGCAAGAAATGTGAGTCTTTTGTGTATTCTCATAGAAACTCACTTTATTTCAAAACAACTGTAAATCACAGCAAATCTTCAATTTTCCTTATAGCCCTTACTTTAGGAGCAAAGTCTGCAGTTATACTGATCCAGTGGCTTCTCTTGACCTAATTTATTTTGTACCATGAGATTCTATTAAAAGAAACTAAATCACTGCAGTAGATTTATTCACCTTAAATAATTTAAGCTAATTGAAAAAGAACCAAACTAAAACTAAAACACTTCTCTCAAGCATTCAACTCCTGCATGTCAATTAGTAATTTAAACAACCAGCTAATCACAACAGCTTTATGAGAAACACGGACCTGTGCTGTGTACACATTTCTCTACCTCCACTGAGTTGAAGACTGAAACAAATATCAGTTCTGAGCCTGAAAGTATGCGTATCTGTTCTGTAGTAATTAGGCAATTCCAATAAAATAGTCACAGATAGAGCAAAGATTTTTCTCAATCTTCCTAAACAATTCTTAAAAGAATACATAGAAAAATGAGAGAGACACCTGGAAAAGCACTCTTTCAGCAAGGAGTGATGGCATTCCAAACTTATAACGTGACTTAAGCAAAATGAAATTAAAAACATTATTGTTATTCACAAAGGTTACCACATAATGACCAGAAACTGGTTCCTAATTCCGAATGGGTTGACTTCAAAATTAAGAACCTGGCTTAATATTATTATTATTATTATAGTTTATTTTTGCGATATTGCTTCTCGTTAAAAGTTATTAAATATCATTGTGATTTAAGATACGTTAATAGTGGCTCATAATGTTATCCCAAATTATAATATTCTGATTGCCCCATCATTATAGAACTCTATTTGTAAAAGCAAGGGTCACTTTTCTCAGGGAATTATTTAATTTTATAATTCAGTCTTTGTAATACCTGGAATGTTTGGCATATTCACTCATAGGACAGTCGTGCGAAGAGTTACCAAGCTTTTGGCATCATTTTTACCACACATCTTTCCTAAGAGAATTAGAAAATTCAAACCTAACTTTATCTTGGAAGTAAAGCCTTTTGAAATATTGCTAAAGTGCACATGGAATAAAGACAACACACTTAAGCAGACTTTCCCCCCCTTTAAACAGCATTCAAATTTTCAAAAGCAATAGATCCTCCGTCCACACGGAGTCTATTGAATTATTCATTTCATGTGCAACCTCATGCTGGACCATAAATTGTTACTTTATCTAATCAAAGGAGACTTAACTCTACAGAAGGTCAAAGGTTTAATTTTGTGAAGTATTATCTTACGCTAGGAGTTTAACCGAAAAATAGAAGAAGAAAAACAGCCAAGAAACTGGTAATAAATGAACCTTTATTGCCTCAGGCATTGGCCTAGTTAATAAACTTTCATTGAAGGTTTCTTTCAACTGTTACGGACAATGAGAGGAAAAAAATCTTAAATTACAGCCATGTGTGACTTTTAAAGCAGTCATTCTTTTTTATCTCAACCTCCCTAGCTCAGGGAAAAAAAAAAAAAAAAGACAAAGAGAGATTGTCTTCGATCTTTTAACCAAAAATGTATGTTTCTAAACAGATGAAAAAGTGCAGATAAACTTTTCTAAAAGCAGAGGTCAGCTTTGAGCAATATAAAAAAAGGCATTCTTTAGGTGTTGAATCTTAGAGAACAATGTCTCTAGCCAAATGTGAAACTACAGAAGGGGGGAGGAAGACATGTTGTATTCTTCACAAATCTAACTCTTAAATTGTGTGTCCTGCTTACCAAAACATGATGCCTTATAATCTCCCCATTATCACACCAAGTCCATTGTAGTTTGAATATCCCTTAAATGTACTGTAAATAAGTACATTATTTATGTACTCTCTGCCCCATTTTAGACCAAAAAAATCCTTTTATTTAAAAAAAGACATGTATCAAAATAATTCATTTTATTGTCATTCATTAAAAATCTTCAGGAGAAACAAGTCTATCTTTTTAGCTGATACCCCCCCAACCAAAAGCTGCCTGTCGGTAGGTCCCCCCCCCCCACACACACCCAAATCCCCAGGATTTTCTAGAAAAGAAAATAAACTGAGTTGTTCTGAATATGCTTTTTTTTTTTTTCAGAAGGCACTGTGCGAGTATGAAAGTTATTGGGCCCTTAATTCTAACATCTTTATCTCCCCACCACAGCATAAATAAGGTAGACCCTTGTATCGCCAACGGAGTTCATAGGAGCTGTGAGAAAGGAAAGAAGCCACGTTCTGCATCTTCCTTCAGGTACTCTCAAACAGCAAAGTGAAGCGGGCTGGCTCTGTGCTCCTAACTGGACCCCCCCTCCTGCCAGATTCCACCCACAAATCACAGTGCTCTCAGCAGGGCACCGAACGCTCTTCCCACCTGGCAGCATTTGGACAGAAGTGGGTTCTACTTCATTCCAGGGACATGTCCTCAGGATGCTATCTTGGCCACCTTTGAATCCGAACATGATAGCTGCTTATACCAGCAGCACCAGGTGAAAGGAAGACCAGGCTCCCTACTAAGAAATACACTCCTCACAGCTGGGAAGCAATGAGTTCCCCCTGGGGTCAAGGATGAGGCACGTTTATACCAGAAGCTCTGCTTCTTTTCTGTATTTGCTGAGAGTGGTGAGAGAGACGTAGGAGAAAGTGGAAAATACAGAGATTAAAGACAATTTAACATGACTTCTGAAGCGGGGCGGTGGGGGGGAGGTTCAAATCAAGTTCTATGCATAGACTATCAAGGATAAAAACACAGGTGTTCTAAAATAGTTACACTTGGATATCAGAACCTGAAGCAAACTGGGACAATTCATTTTATTAACTAGAGGCTTTTAGAATCTATGAGTAGATTTTTAATTTTTTTTTAACATTTATTTATTTTTGAGAGACAGAGACAGAGTGGGAGCGAGGGAGGGGTAGAGAGAGAGGGAGACACAGAATCCTACATAGACTCCAGGCTCTGAACTCTCAGTTGCAGAGCCCCACGCGGGGCTCAAACCCACAAACTATGAGATCATGACCTGAGCCGAAGTTGGAAGCTCAACTGACGGAACCACACCCAGGGTCATTCAAGAAACCATGAAGTGCTTACTCAAAGATTACAATAAAAATCAGTATCAAAAGAGCAATTGATAAGATATTTTGGGTCCCACCGTATTCTCTACCTGATTTACATACATGCATGCCGTTGGGGGCAGAAAAATGAAACGGGGAAGAAATATGATGAAACATCAACTACTTTCTAGAAAAGAAATGCTATACTTGAATATGTATAGTGAATGGCTAGTTACATACAACTGTGGAAAAATTATTTCGAATTAGCCAGGACGATAATGCTTTACAATTTCCGAGTTTTTTTTTTTTTACTTACCATCTGTGAGAAAGACCGAGGTACACTTTGAAAGTGACCCAAATGTCAGAGAAGCAAGGAAGTGTAACAAAAACAGGTATCTCGAATCTAATTCTTTATTCCATTAATCAAAGTTTCATGGGTTTAGGAAAGTTGTACTACAGAACACAGGATAAGAAAAGAGAAAGATCAAGGGAATTCAAAGGATTTATTAAAAGTGCAGACGGTAACTCGGACTAGTGTTTTAGCTAGATAGACACAATTAATTAATTGTAACACTGTGAAACTCTAAAATGCTAAAGGAACGTGCTCACGCCTGCAATGCAGTAATGTAGCAAAATACTTATAATCTTTCAACCACCAGGAGCTTTTGTTGGTTTTTTAACCTAATCCACAGCTTGACATAGATCCTAGGGTAATGGAACACAGTTCTTTGATTGAAATAATATCTAAACATTGCTGTTCTAGCCCGGTGGCCTAATAGAAGTCTGTCTCTCTGGAACTCGAGAAATTCAAGTCCGGAAACAAACTCATACATTGATCTCTGGCCTGTAAGTCCTTCAGAAAAAGTCTTTGAGGCTGGAGTGTGCCCTTTCCAGTTTGATAGGACCAAAAACAGGTATAAAAACTTCTACAATCCCTTTTCTTTCAAACAGTGAGAGTCAAAGCAAACGATTCTCTTCAGCCACTAAAAGGTTCCTAATAAGACAACAGTACGGTGTTGATAATCACAGAAAGTCTAATGCATGTCATGAAACAGCTAAGAACTTCAGAAGGGATCCATCATCCCAGCTTTCTCCATTTTCATGTGAAAATCTACAAGAATATCTACAAGTTTTTCAGTTATTGTTACAAAGAAAAGTTGATCCATACATTTTGTCAATTTTAGCCACGTGGAAAATTTCAAAGTGTTCTAAGGCACGCTAAACATACCTAAAAAAGAATTTATGTATACTGTATTCAGTGAAAAAACAACCTCTATATTATTTTACTTTATTTAATGTACCTCAATAAGCCATTATGATAAGAATGCCACCCTTGAACATTTTACTGAGAGAATTTCTAGGTCTTCATGTGCAGCAGTAAGTGCACTTTGATTAAACTCTGGAAGATAATTGCAATAAAAACCTCTATAGCATTGTGTATTCTGACCAATTTCAAGAAGCAAAGAAAATATACTATTAATATTTACCCATATCCAGGCATCTTGGATCAACTGCTTAGCAAAAAATAGACAAACAGAAAACAGTAAAGCACTGTTGGGTAGCACTAAATATACCTGAGGTTTTAGCCAAATTATGATTTCATGTTTGGGTGCCATGCTTATAATATTAAGTGATGAAAATGAGTTTTTACTTAGTGTCTGTCATCGGACACTATCAAGTCACTTTATAAACAGGTTAATAAAAATGATACTTGGATGACAACTGGAACAGTCTGCACACTGTCAGAAATGTGAAATCTTGACATATTTTATCATTGCATTTTAAAGCACGAGCTGTGAAGCTGGCTGGGAAGTAGAGGAAGAGTAAGAAAAATCCTCAAATTAAATAGTTAAGTATGTAATCCTAAAAACATAATAAGTCTTCTAAAAAGAATTCCGGGAGCACAACTAGCGGTGGTTAAATCAGTAGGTCAACGATGTCTAGGAACCAAATTTTTTCCATATTCATTTTTTGCTACCCTCAACATATTGGGAAACAACTCCATGTTATTTAGCAAGTGGGCTACAACAATTCTAAGAATCTAAGCAAAAAAGTGAGGAGCTGTTGGGCGCCTGTGTGTCTCCGTTGGTTGGGCTTCTAACCCTTAATTTTGGCTCAGGTCATGGTCTCACAGTTCGTGCAATAGAGCCCCACGTCAGGCTCTGCACTGACAGTGTGGAGACTGCTTGGGATTCTCTCTCCTCCCTCTCTCTCTCCAAATAAATAAACTTAAAAACAAGTAAGGAGCTGTTTATTACATGTATTTCTTTTGATCCCCTGAAGAAATCTTTCACAGAGAAATCCTAAAGACTCTCCACTTAGAGCTTATTAGCCATAAGCTGCATCACCTGATCATGCCTGACCACTCATAGGCAAAGAGAAGAGGTCCACCATGATTCACATCTGTGATGGAACATGGGGCTGGGTCCTCATAAGCACATAATTGGAGAAAAGATGTGAATTCCTCCATAAAATTAGTGTTTTGTTATAAAGGAAAGAAGTGATAATGGTTATTGGCTAGCAGCTAACAAAGACTGTAATAAAAGCTTACAGGGGAATATTGAAGAAAATAGCTAACAGCCTCCAATAGAAGCCCAATTACATTGCTATTCCAAATCTTCCATCATTTTAAATCTTTCTCATGCTTGCTCAAAGTTAACTACCTAGATGCAGAGGAAAATACCACTGTTTTTCTCAAGGTACTTCTCATAATGAAGGCCTTGTAAAGAAAAGTTCCATAAAATTATAATAGTGACCTTGATTTTTATATTTAGAGCTACCAGGAACAGAAACATGAAATAGCACTCAATTGCTTTGAGTTTCCTTTCCAACCTCTAGCTGGTGATACCTATAGAATAAATAATAAGATGGCACGCCTATGGAATATATAATAAGGTGGTGTCCTTCATTTGATTGCTGGACAAATACATAGGAGACAACGGTTACGGAATGTGACAAGAAGGAACTGGTCACATTTGAGCTGTATCAAAAGTTTATTTTTTATTATTTTTTTTATTTTTGTAATGTTTATTCTTTTTAAGAAAGAGAATATGAGCAGGGGAGGGGCAGAGAGAGGGGGAAGGAGCAGGGAGAGGGGAGAGGGAAGGCTGGGGGTGGGGAGTGGGGACAGATGATCCGAAGCCTGTAGCCTGAGCTGACAGCAGAGAGACCAATGCAGGGCTCAAACTCATGAACCATGAGTTCATGACCTGGGCCAAAGTCAGATGCTCAAAAGATTGAGCCACCCAGGCACTCCCAAATATTTAAACATTTCTTGTGACAGTAAGCTGACTAAAACTGGTGGTGATATCACTCAATGCTTTGATACAGTACTAGAAATATTTGCCTTCTTAAGGATGTGAACCAGTGTAGGAAAACTTGAAACGGCAACAACAGAGGTCAAGGGAAGGAGGGAAGGAGAGAGAAAGGAGGAAAGAGAGAGACAACAGTGGCTTTAAGAGGAACACATGTTCATTGCCATGTCAGGGCTGTTTGGTCTCTTCCTTCCATCCCTGGTACCATCAACGGCAAAACAGAAATTTTTAACAAAAGTTTAAAATGGAGAACAACGGCAGAAATACAATGTAGGGCAAAAAATACAGACTTTGCTGTCTAAGATGTGAGTTGCAGTCTGCTGTCATTAGGTAAGATGGCCTCTGTTTGCAAGATCTAATTTCTGTCAGCTTCAGTTAACTTGTCCCCAGCTGTAATAAGGAGAATCATGTTGCCTGTGTCTCACAGAATTGCTAAGAACATTAAATGACATAGGATGTGTGAAAAATATACATGCATGTTCCCTAGTGACAGTTTCCTTCCTTCCTTGGTTTTGCTATCATTACATCATACTGGGTCGTTTACTGCCTTTCTTTCCTTTTTCTTTTCTTTTCTTTTCTTTCTTTCTTTCTTTTCAGTACTATCCCTACTTTTTTTTTTTTTAATTTTTTTTTTTCAACGTTTATTTATTTTTAGGACAGAGAGAGACAGAGCATGAACGGGGGAGGGGCAGAGAGAGAGGGAGACACAGAATCGGAAACAGGCTCCAGGCTCTGAGCCATCAGCCCAGAGCCCGACGCGGGGCTCGAACTCACGGACCGCGAGATCATGACCTGGCTGAAGTCGGACGCTTAACCGACTGCGCCACCTAGGCGCCCCCTATCCCTACTACTTAAAGAGCTGCTGCCACTACTCGTTCAGAATGAATGGCAGAGCCAGGGCATGACATCACTCCCATAAATCTGTTCCTTCAACTGTATTTCCCAGGATCAATAATAGAACTTGGTAGAAAATATATTCCCCATGAAGAATTTTGTTTTATAAATACTTGCATGCACGAACGCTAATATTCACAATTCAGTATCATATGGACAATAATTTGAAGATGATGGAAACTGAATTTTAATTCACATTCCAATCAAAAGGAACATAAATTTTTCAAAATAATAATAAAAGGATGCACATTATCATTATATATACTACATCTTGACTCCAAAGATACTTTATCATAAAATATACGATAAAGTCACATCAATAAAGAGATCCAGTTGCATGGACATGAGCAACATTGCCTGACAAAAATTCCAAAGTTAAGATTTTAAATAGATAGTCACTAAATTATCAGATTCAGACAGGAGAGTTGGCAGTGTCTTGGAAATCATCTTCTCTAACCCAGACTCACATTATGGGTAGAGGCTAGACCCAAGTTAGAATCTCTATCTTTCTACTGATAGGCCAAGTACTTTTACCTTTATGAAAAGCTACCCTACCACACAGACACAGGCTCTTTTAGCGTATTTTTGACTCCTCAAGTATATTTACTCTTTTTTAATTTTTATTTCATTTTAATTTTTTAATGTTTATTTGTTTTTGAGAGAGAGAGACAGAGCATAAGCAGGAGAGGGGCAGAGAGAGAGGGAGACACAGAATCCAAAGCAGGTTCCAGGCTCTGAGATGTCAGCACAGAGCCGGATGCTGGGGTCGAAACCCACGAACTGCGAGATCATGACCTGAACTGAAGTCGGGCACTTTATCGACTGAGCCACCCAGGAGCCCCTGCTCTTTTTTTATACTTACTGTTTATTCACATGGAAATATCCATGAATAGTGAAGGATAAATAAAAGAAGATCCAGATGGCTAATAATACCACAGCTATTTCTCCATTATTCCATGAGAAAAAAACAAATCAATACATACCAACTTCACATCAGCCATGTTATACCTACTACTGCATTGATTTCATTGTCAGTGGCTAGTTTTTTTTACACAAGAAATTTCTAATTATCAAGTTGTACAGTATTCTAGCAGCAATTCGCTAGATGGGCCTCCATTATCTAAAGAGAAGCATGTCTCTTCTCAGAAAAGTGTAAATTTGTTTCCTATTTCCTTACGTTATTTGCTCTCAATATCAAGCTTCAATCATACATATCATAGATATAATTTACTAAATAGAAGTAGAAGTATTTAATTTTTTCAAAAATTTTAATTGTTTATTTTTGAGAGAGAGAGACAGAGTGTGAGTCGGGGAGGGGCAGACAGAGAGAGAGGGAGACACAGAATCCAAAGCAAGCTCCAGGCTCTGAGCTGTTAGCACAGAGCCCGATGCGGGGCTCGAACTCATGAGCTGTGAGATCATGAACTGAGTCCATGTCGGATGCCCAACCAAGTCACTAAACACCTAGGCACTTAAGTAGGTGCCCCTAAAATATTTAATTTTTAACTTTTAAGTGCAATTTAAATTAGATAAGTATATTATTCTAACAGATAACACAATATGTGAATTTTCAGAGCTCATGGTAAATTGATCTAATTTTTAAACATACTTATAAAAAAGGAATACCCCTACCTTTCTCTCTGAGTCACAATGGGAGACCAAATCAACTTTTAAAACAGGAATCAGGGACTTGTAGAATTCTAAGAGACTCTAAACTCTGTCTTCCTGAATTCTAATTATTATCAAGGCATTCTGATAAAGTTGACAACTACATATGATCTTTCAAGACATACATTTATTCACATAACTAAAATTTATAGTGCATCTTCATCATAATAAATTTGTAAGAACTACATGTTGTTAATTTTTATGACAAATTATTTTACTTTAATTCAAGTTTTAAGACCCACTTGTAAAATACATACCAACAAAACTAGCTCTGATATTCACTTATAAAAAGTAATTCACTACAAACAAGATAAAATTCACTGACAATTACTTAAGTATCTCACTATTTCCTAGTGATGCTAAAAAACTTGCAAGTCATTTGAACAAACTGTGACATAATCCATGTAATATTTTTCCTAGAAGCAAAATATAGTTTTGCTAATCACTGGAATGTAAAATATGTACCCTCAGTTGGAAAATAAAAAGTATAATGAAAACACAGTCAATTCAAACAAATATTTCCTTATTTTAATAAAGAACATAGGTCTTTAGAAAGTCTATCAATAGGCTATGATTCTGGGAGTTTCCAGGTAAATTTCAATCCTCATAGATATTCAATCAAATCCTACTGTATTATTTTCTATGTTCTAGGCACTAAAAAGATTAAAAAAAAAAAAGATAGGTACAACATAACCCCTGCCTTTAAAACTGTAAATTCAGTGAAAGTAGAAATTATGTCTGTCTTGTTCATAGATACATTGCCAGCAATGAAAACAATGATCAACACAAAGGAGATGTGCTTAATATATGTTTAATAAAGTTATGAAGAAAGAAAATAAGGAAATGAAGATGAGGTGGGAAAGAGAGAAGGAAGAAAAGAGGAAGAAGGGAAGGAATGGAAAGAGGGAGATAGGAAGGAACACATTTACTATTTAGTTGGGGAGACAGTCACATATACAATCATCTAGTACACAGTGCTGAGGGGTACCTGGGTGGCTCAATCAGTTAAATGTCCACCTTCAGCTCAGGTCAAGATCTCACAGTCTGTGAGTTCAAGCCCTGTGTCAAGCTTTGTGCTGACAGCTCAGAGCCTGGAGCCAGCTTCAGATTCTGTGTCTCCCTCTCTCTCTGCCCCTCCCCCACTGATGTGCACACACTTGCTCTCTTTCCCTCTCAAAAACAAATAAATATTAAAAAAGGAGAAGTACACAGTGCTGTTATTGTAACTCAGATTATTGTAACTCAGATCATGAAGATTAATTTGGGCTACAAGACCAGGAAAGCTTCCGGTAGGAGGGCATATTTGAGATGATTTTTGAAATATATTTAGAGATTTGGTTGATAGAAGTGAGTGAAAAGAATATTTTAAGGGAAAAAAAGAAAAAAGAATAAAAAAGAAATAATGAGCAATAGGACAAAGCTGGGAATATGTTGGACTTACATACATAATATATTTACAGGGTAAGAAACACTGGGTGGGGAGACTACTAGGAAACAGACTTGAAAAAGAATGTTGGTGTCCCTTAACAAATGTGTTTAAATGCCGTTGCAATAGAGTTTCATGCTCTGGGAAGCTGACGGTATTGGAGGAGGGAAGTTTCTTGGTTAGAGCTGAGCTCCCAGAACACAGGCTTCCCTCCCAAGCTGTGTGCACCTCATCTTAGCTCTCTATGTGGCTCTCTCCATATACTTTGCTTACAGTTAGACATGTACCTACCTAACTTGATTGTCTGTTATAGTTATATGCCCAAACACTTAATATAGTTCTTGGCACAATTAAATTGCCGCTGCATAGAAGAAGCCGTGCGGTGGACCTCAGTTCAGATCCTGAATGTGTATCTTATTCAGGAAGACTTCATTCCTCTGAGCCTCGGTTCTACCATAGGACAGAACAATACCAATTTTTTTAGATTCACTAAATCTAACTCATTATGGGAGACAGGATGAGGTGTACCCTCACCCACTAACACACATATCCTAGATGCTGAAGCACATCAATATGTTATTTTACATGGCTGATGGAATTTTATAGATGTGATTAAGAATCTTGAGATGGGAAATTTGTCCTGGGTTATTCTAATAGGCCCAGTATATCACAAAAATCCTTAGAAGAGGGTAGCAAGAGGGTCCAAATCAGCAAAAGAAGATGTGATAATAGAAGCAGAGATTAGAGTGGTGTGAGTGGATGATGAAAGGAGGCAAGAAGGCAAGAAGTGTGGGCGGTCTCTTAGAAACTGTAAAAGACAAGAATACCAATTCTCCCCTAACAAGAGAGAACAAAGTCCTGCTAATACCCTGATTTTAGTCTGTAAGACTCATTTCTGACTTCTGAGCTTCAGAATGTAAGATAATAAATTTTTGCTGTTTTAAACCACTAAATTTGTGCTAATTTATTCCAGTAGCAATAGGAACTTTGTACACACACACACACACACACACACACACACACACACACACTCACACACACTCACACACACACCTGGAACAGAGTAGGTATTAACAAATAGTAGATTTTCTTATTGGGTCAATAAATATTTCCTACCTAAGCTGATTTTTTTTGCACCTTCAGGATAAAATTAAGCCAACTGAGGTATAGGGAGGCCATCATAATAAGGACACACTGTACCAGTCCAAGCACAAGTTACAGTGCCCAAGCTAGAGAGGAAGAGAGAAATATAAAAGAGGGAACAGGGGCACCTGGGTGGCACAGTCGGTTAAGCGTCCGACTTCAGCTAGGTCACGATCTCGTGGTCCGTGAGTTCGAGCCCCGCGTCGGGCTCTGGGCTGTCCGATTCTGTGTCTCCCTCTCTCTCTGCCCCTCCCCCGTTCATGCTCTGTCTCTCTCTGTCCCAAAAATAAATAAACGTTTAAAAAAAAATTTTAAAAGAGGGAACAAATGTTGGACCATTTCAGAGAGAGACTTTGATCTCTAAGTAGACCGTAGGTATAAAAAAGAGGACGTAGGGATCATTGCAGTCTGGAGTGGAAGCCTACGTAATAAAATAACTCCAATATTAGAAATAGCAACAACAGAGGAAAATGCAAGTCTGGAAGCTCACATTTTGAGCATGCTGCATTTGAGGAGTGATTGCTTAAGAGTAGACTTTAGCAACATATATTTTAGGAAATTGCTAAGGGTCAATAAGTTTCCAAAAAAGAAAAATGAGAGGTCACCGCAAAACCTTCTAAAATCGTCTGGGCCTACCCGCATATGTAACGGTAAGAGGAGGCCTGTGAGTCAGAAGGTAAGATCAGAGGCAGCTTTATAGAAAACAGTGCCATCAGAAAGATGGTGCAAAAGCCAGATTGTGAGGGTTCAGGGACAAGTGAAGAAGGGAGGCAACCAATGCACTTTATTCTTTCCAGAAGCTTGATGAAGACAACCAGACAGCTTTGCTGAGGTCTACATTTTTCTAAGTAATGAAGGCTTGTGTGTATTGGTGGGAAGAAGGAGGATGTTAACTGTTAATGGAGACCGAAGAAGAAAAGAAAAGGGAGAGTTAGCGAAAGAAGGGGAAGCATAAGAAGCACCTAGTATATACATGACTGTAAAAATTATTTGTGATATCGTTGACAGGCCTTTAGAACCAGAAGGTACTAGATCCCACAAATGAAAAGTAAGACTATTACATCTTCATCTAGATGGTAAGAAAGCAAGGCTGACTGCTGGTACAGATCTCGACTCTTTGTCAGCACTCTGAAAAATAGTTGCTCTCTTTCTCTTTGATTCCCTCCTCCCACCGCAGACTGTCTTCTCTCTCTAGAACACAAAATCAAGCCACTCTATTCCTCTGTTTTGACATTTTGACATTGCCCGTTGCCTACAACACAAGATCCAAATAACTCACACAGCGACATTAATGCTTTCATACTCTGTCCTTCATCTACTTTCTAGACACATCACCAACCGGTCACTGCTCTGATCCCGCTTTATACACTACGTAAAACCACAAAGAACTATCCTTCCTTTTTTAGTGTCTGATCCCTTTGCATTGACTGTTTTCTTTGCAAAGAATACCCTTCCCTTTTCTTCTTTGCATAAACGCCAACATCAATTACCACCTCCTAGGAAAAGTTTTATTGATTCATTGAGACAGAGTTGATTATGTCTTTCTCTACATTACTCTCTCAATTTTGCAGAAACCTCAACTATTAGCTATTACTGAATTATACTGTAATTATTTCTTTGCCAGTTTGTCCAACTACACTGAGGTCCTTGAAGCAGAGGCCGTGACTCATTAAATTTTCCTTTTGCTCTTTCGTGCCCTCCACAGAGCATGCACTCAGTTTTTAAATGAATGAATAAATAAATGAAAATAGTACAAGAAAAAAAAATCTAGAAAATGTAGAAAAGTGGACCGAGGTGGTCACTAGAGTGCATAATTGAAGAAGATAGTTTAAAAGTCCAAAGATTTACCTAAATATTTTCACAACTCAAAATGAATGGGACTCAGTCGTGCCATGTAACCTAGGTCCAGATTCTTAACTTGACAAAAATCACATATTTAGTTGAATTGTAAGAAATTGATGATATTTGACCAATTTTAACCCATAAAATGACAGTTTCATATGTTCATAGATGAATACCTATCTATCATCTGATGAAAAAATTCTCCTCTGTTAGCCACATCCTCTGGAAAAAACAGCACAATAAAACCAGCCTCTCAGGGGTGCCTGGATGGCTCAGTCGGTTAAGCATCCAACTTTAGCACAGGTCATGATCTCACGGTCCGTGGGTTCAGGCCCCGTGTCGGGCTCTGTGCTAACAGTGTGGAGCCTGGAGCCCGGAGCCTGCTTCGGATTCTGTGTCTCCCTTTGTCTCTGCCCCTCCCCCGCTTGTTCTCTCTCTCTGTCTCTCTTTCTCTCTCTCTCTCAAAAATAAATAAATAAACATTAAAAAAATACCAGCCTCTTAAGTTCATGCTCAGAAGGAACCTACTCTTCCACATTTACTCCCAAGTTAAAAACACTTGCCCTGGCACCTACAAATATCAGCTGGTTCTAAAGTCAACAGACTGCATTTATAAAAGCACTAAAAGTAAACTCTAACAAAAGAACAACAGAAACAACCTAAGCCTGAGTGATGCATGATTGTCAGTGAGTTCAGTGCCAGCGCTGCTACCTGATCTGTCATTTCCTCTTATCTCAGAAGGCTAGTTCACTTTGCAGACGCAGAGCAAAGGTGGGCGCAGCACGACCCAAGTCCCGCAGGCTGTTACCTATGGTAATGGCTACACCTGATACCTGCAGTTACCTCCCTAGCTACGCTCTGCCTTCCTAAAGCTTCTCCTTACAGTACTTTCTTTCCTGAGATGTTTGAAATATTGCAACATTAAGGCTGCAGAAACAAAGCCTTACGTTGAATATCCCTTTCCCTATATATCTTCTATTTATCTACCTACACAGACCGAGAGATCATGGTCTTAAACCCGTAAACACATTTCTGAAGTGTTCACTATCATTTATTCAAAATGTTACTCTCTCAGAATTATAAAAAAAACATTTCAAAACTGATAAACATTAAGTTTTCAGAAAACATGAAAAGAGCCACCATGTAGAAAGTATTGTGTGCTTAAACCTATAGGAAACACTATATTAAAATTGTACTCCGTCTATAGAATGTATAGCATGTGTATGTGTATGTGTAAAGTTATATTAGAATTATACTAGATTTGTCTAACCCCAAAGTTCACCCTCTTAACTACTGCACTTCAAATGGGCCTCAATGAACTAAAAGACTGACTCCTGAGTATAGCCGTAATGTGCAAATATATAGAAATGTTTGGGTACTTAAGTGTTCACAAATGTTGAATCTCAAAAATGATGAATTCATTTCAACCTCTAAGTCAGAAATGCCAATATTCTGGCCATTATATCACAAAGTCATTCCAAATATGTAAAGAGTAAACATAGGAAAGTTAAAAGAAAACAAAGTTCAGGGGCACCTAGGTGGCTTAATCAGTTAAGCGCCTGATGCTTGATTTCAGCTCAAATTATGATCTCACAGTTCCTGAGTTCGAGTCCCATGTCTGGCTCCGTGCTGACTGTGTGGAACCTGACTGGGATCCTCTCTCTCTCTCCCTCTCTTTCTGCACCTTCCCACTCACGTTTTCTTTCTCTTTCTCTCTCAAACATAAATAAACTTAAAAAAAAAAAGAAAAAGAAAAGCCATTCTGACATCGTGTAAAATAATAAAATGTTTATTTGCTAGGGAGATGGGTGAAAAATGAAGGAAGACAGGCTTAGAGGAAAATTTGGAAGCTTATCTGCTATTAAAGAATACTTCTTCGGGCACCTGGGTGGCTCAGTCGGTTAAGCGCTGACTTCGGCTCAGGTCATGATCTTATGGTTCGTGGGTTCGAGCCCCGTGTCAGGCTCTGTGCTGACAGCTCAGAGCCTGGAGCCTGTTTCAGATTCTGTGTCTCCCTCTCTCTCTGCCCCTCCCCCGTTCATGCTCTGTCTCTCTCTGTCTCAAAAATAAATAAACGTTTAAAAAATTAAAAAAAAAAAGAATACTTCTTACTTTGCCATGTATACAGACATCTGATTCTTGTTGGGTCCGTATATCAGCATTGATTTTTTTTTTGTGAAATGTGATCTCTACCACAGCTTAGTCAACTTTAAAGAAAGTTAAAGATGCAAAACTAGAAACTTTTGCAATTGCTTAAGACAATTGAAAACAACATGTTTCACTTCCTGCAAGGAGTCTTCCTTGATATCTACAACTCTGACGATTACAGCCTCTGAACATCTTAGCCCTCACTGCCCACTCCACTCACATGGTACACAGATCATGATGCTATGCCATCTTATTATATTTTATTACTGTTAGCTACTCCATGAGTAAACTTTGTCTGCCAACAAGGTCTCGAACCCTTGAATATAGAAATGAAGACAGAATTTGCTAAACTCCTAACTAAGGTATAGCAGGTTGATGGTGAAACTTCCTTTTTAATCAAAAACAAAAACAAAAAACAAAACAAAACAAAGTTAAAAATGACATTTAAATTCTGTAGTGCCCTGAAGAGACTAGAGTAGCCTTGAATAAGAATATGATTCCATTTTTTTCCTTCTCTTTTTTTTTTTTTTTTTTTTTGCTTTACTTTGTTGGGATTTGAATATCATTCACAATCCCAAGAAGATTTTATTAACTGTCACCCTGGTCTAAATTAATCAGTGAAAGAAGAAAAGGGGATTAAAGGAAAAATCTGGAAGGGTCACAATTTTTATGAAGCACATAAATAAGGAAGAAAATTTGAAAGTAATTTTAATTGGCCAATAATTTAATGAGCTCGACACTTGTGTGACACACTTCCAAGTTTATCATTAAAGTTTTTAAAGTTAAGCTAGTTGGGATTTAGGATATGGGTCTTTATTTAGAACCAAACTGCTTTTGCCTCTTTTGGGTTTTCATTTGATTCAGTCAGTTTCGTATTATCTTTGACCTCACTGGTGGACTACCACAGTCCAGTCTTGAGTGTGAATTCACTAGCCATGTTGCTCCTTGTTAATTGCCTCTTCATTCTGTATTCTTTCTCACTGGACACCCTAATTAAACCTCTATTCACCCCACACTCTTGATGACAGATTAGGCAACTGCCTCAACTTTTATTTTCCTTAATTTGAACATTGGTTTTATGATTTTTTCCCCTGCCTAATAAATAGAGATTGGCCCAAATTCCTATTTGTCAGTAGATAGCACTTTACTTACCCCTGGGAAAATAGTTAACTGAACCGCTTTGTTAAACCACCAGTCTAGGCCTAGTCTAAACTATCTCTGTCTGGTTTATATTACCAATAATCTAGTCTACACCATCTCTGTCTGGCTTATTTTACCAATAATCTAGTCTAAATCATCTCTGTCTGGTTTATCTTACCAAAAATTTGAACACATTTTATTGATTCTTCTCTAACAAACTGTGTTTCTCTTTCCAATTTTTTCTTTTATTTCTCCTTCCCAAATATTGTCTTTACATTATAAATGTTCGTTCCCTTACACTAACTGTTGCTGTATCTCTTTAATGCTGACAAATTAACTTTCCCTCAAAAAGCAAAACATCTTTGTACCCCAAACATTTCTGAACAGTGTATTTATGGTAAAGAAGATGAGCTTGCAAGTCATATGTAGAAGATCAAATGCTGTCTCTACTACTTCGTAGCTGTGGAACCTTCAGCAAGTTACTAACATGAGACCTGGATTCTTCGTGATAAAATGTGACTGACTGCGTTCACCATAGAGGATTCTTGTGAGAAGTGAATGACGGGCAGGATATAACATGCCTCCTAGCCCAGTGCCTTGTATATGGCTGGCATTCAAAAAATGCTTCTCCTTTATCCTTTTTCACAATTTCCTGTGATGCTCATTTGACTTTCTGGCACATGTGCGTGGGCACACACACACACACACACACACACACACACAGTGCGAACGTTATTATGCACAAAATCTCAAAATAATTAACATATAGGTTGACCTCATGGGTTTAATTTAGTTTCAAAGGCACACTTAAGAACAAATAATTCTAGACAAAGTCAATAAAAATGTATTTAAATAGCCAGTCCTAAGGGAAAAAAAAAAAAGACTAACTTCTACTAAAAACTCTACCACTAAAATGAATGTGTTCAGTGGGGTACCTGGTGGCTTAACACACTTAGTTAAGTGTCTGACTCTTTATTTCAGCTCAGGTCATGATGTCACGGTTCATTAGTTCGAGTCCCACATTCAGCTCTGAGCTGACAGTGCAGAGCCTGCTTGGTATTTTCCCTCTTCCTCTCTCTCTGCCCCTCCCCCGGCTCATGTGCTCTGTTTCTCTCTCTCAAATAAATAAATAAATGAACTTTAAAAATAGTATATCAGGGTGCCTTGGTGGTTCAGTCAGTTAAGAGTCTGATTCTTGATTTCAGCTCAGACCATGGTCTCATGATTTGTGAGTTCAAGTCCTGCATCAGGCTCCACACTGGCAGTGCAGAGCCTGCTGGAGATTCTCTGTCTCCCTTTCTCTGCCCCTCCCCTGCTCACACTCCATCTCTCTCTCAAAATAAATAAATAAACATTTTTAAAAACTGGCATAACTGTGATATAAGTCACTGAAAGGTATAATGTCGAAAATGTTGTTAGTAATAATCATATTGATTTATCCTACCAAAGAAATAAAATTAAATTATATAAATAGTTCTTAGGATGCAATAGTAGAATACATTTTTGTTTCCATTGCATATTATGCATCATATATTTCTTATGACAGCGTCAAACTGATTTGGAAGTTGAATAATCAAAATACAGTGCATATTTATAGAATGTCTATCAAAGAATAGTCACTTGCTTTAATCTCCTTCACTTGTCCCCAATATTCTTATCATGTATGAAATATAAGCAGGAATATACTTTAATTGGATTAATAAAATGTCTAAAACTTATACCATTGTATTCTAAAAACTAAGAATTCTGCAATCTGGAGGATAGATTTGGCTGTCATATTTTCACTTTTTAAAGGACTAAAATCACAAAAGGAATTATCATTTCAAAGATTTGGGAGTCTCTAAAATTGTTTCTGTTAAACATGCACACAAATAGTTCCTTGATAAATGCTCACATTTTTTAATTTTTAAAATATTCTTTTCAAATTCAAAACACTTTATTTTTCTTAAGAGAAAAATCTGAATACTAGCCCCATTTTTCAATTAGGATGTCAAAAATTTCAGGAGAATTCATTACTATCTTTGGGAATATAAGCAACGCCTTTTCACCAGAGTATGAGCTTCTTAGAACCAAAAAATCAAGGCAGTTACTATATTTCTGTGTAGTCAAAATTAGAAAACAATGTATTTAGAACTTAACCGAGTCAGAAATTAATTGACATGATGAATACCAAAAGGGTGAGAGAGAGGGAAAGAGAGAGAGAAGGAGGAAGAGAGACAGGAAGGAGAGAAACAGGAAGGTGAGAGAGAGAACAAGAACAAGACAGACTGACAGACAAAAGAAAAGAAAAGAAAAGAAAAGAAAGAAAGAAAGAAAGAAAGAAAGAAAGAAAGAAAGAAAGAAAGAAAGGAAGGAAGGGAGGAAGGAAGGAAGGAAGGAAGGAAGAAGGGAGGGAGGGAGGAAGAAGAATGAAAGGGAGAAAGATCTGTATATCACTTTTTAAAATCTTGGAATATAAAGATGGGGCATAATCATCATGTTTCTGACTTAGAAGTGGGGCAACACACAGACTTACAAACAGATATTGTTACATGAAAGCAATTTCAATGCTCTGATGAAAGGTTATATATTTGCAATGGAAAGTTACTTGAATTTCACACTGTAGAGCTGTTAGTGATAAGTAATTATACAACTGTATTTCCAATGATGGAGTCCCATTGCTGTGCTTGTTCCCTTCCCAGTGGAAAATATCTTGTGAAGCAAAGAGTGGCTAAGGGATTCAAGAGGAGGAAAACACATACCATAAAATATAATTAAAAATTGTGGAGGCTGCATATGACAAGAATAACCATAAAAAACAGATACAAACCAGCTGGCTGTTAACAACTTCTGAGTTATAAAAATCTTAAACCTGCTGTAAAGCACTCAATTCGATTTACATAACCACAGAGCTGACATTCCTTTTAGGCTCCTCTGTTGGGGATTATTTTGACATGTTTTAAAGCAACATAAAAAGCAACTGTGAAAGGAAGACATGTATCATGTTACACAGGAATTCATTCCTGCCTTAAGACTGGACTTTCATACTTTAATCTGAACCTCTTTCCTTGAACTGGAAAATATCTTTAATGGACACTGGCTGTCTGATTTTACAGCATTAGTTTTCGGATGCTCATATTTCTAATAACATTGATGCCTTCTCTCTGTGTGTTGTGTATTTGAGTCACTGGCCTTACACAATTTCAGCTCAGTGGTATCCATCCAAGAACTAATATCCGTGGTCTATAGGAAGGGAATAATATTTTGGTCAACCATGACTGAAACAACTATAATTTCTTAGGAACCTAATGATGCAGACAGCATTCTACAAAACTAACACAGCTTGCTGTAGGGAATTAAAAATAAACAAAATAAAATAAAATCAATCGTACATTGAGTGAAGTTTTGATGTATAAGTGCTGGCAGCCGAAATTGCCCAGAGCACAAAACGAGCTCTGCCGTTTGATAATTTGCTTGATTCACTATGTAGCTACATGCAGGGCATTTTATGCCTGACTTATATTTAGTCCAGTCACCTGCTTAATGTTAGAAGGGTTATAATTATATACAAGGGTTCTGACCATATAGCATGTCGATATTTCAGATCTGACATAAAATATATATGTTCATTTGAGGTTTAACCATCAGAAATATTTTTAGTAATAATTTAATCTACAGTTATTATAAATCACAAACTATTCTATTTTTACTAAGAATAAAGTAAGCAAACATTGGGGCTTGAGAAAATAATGGCTCCTCAAGTGGATACAGTAGAAAGAGCACAGGCATGGAGTTATGGTTTCCAATTTTTACTCTGCCATTTTCGAGCTGTTCTGATCCTGAGCAGCAAACCCGAGACCCGATTTCCTCAACTGTGAATGGCCTTTTATTCTGTACCATTAAAAGCTGTCAGGAGTTAATATGATATAATATATGAATGCTTAAAAAAATAAGCTAGAGTTTTTTTAAATGAATCTTTAAAATAATTTTCTATTTTATGTGTAAGCTGCTTTTTGTTATGTTGGAAGGCCTTAGCAGTTATAGTAATCTCTTAGTTTGTTAGCTTGCGTGATTATTTAAAAACAGAAATTACCATTCAGAAAAACAGAGAAATCATACAAGTTTGGTATGAAAGAAATAATAATGGATTCAATTTTAGTCATTGACAAGTTTGAGATGACAACAGGAAATTCAAGTGCAAATATCCAATACTTAGTGATGGATGTAAAATGGTTTGGCGAGAATTATGGATAATAGTGATGATAATAATGAAAAAGGACATAAGATCATTATTGAATAGAATCTAAACAGTGAAAAACAAAGAGATAATTTAAATCTCTCCATAAGTTTTTACTAATTGTTTATTTTAAAATGTAACATGCTTTTGCTACATTGTTGTATTTTGAGTAAATAGGAACTTACTCCCTGGCAAATGTCTTAGCACACAGCAAAATCGACTTCCTGGGACCTTTTAAATTCAATTTATTAGGTGAAACATACTATTTTTGTTCTTTTGTTGCCTGGATCTGTCAGAGGATAAGTTTAAGCATCAGGAAAGAAGAAAGAACATTACTTAAACTGTGCCTTGAAATGTTACAGCTATTTCTGCACAATGGAATGACCAATGAAATATTACTCAAATAGTCACGTATAAAATCATTCAAGTTAATACATCTAAATCTGATTTAATCAAATCTACATATTTCAGATTTCAAACAACTAATCAACAACTCAATTGTTTTCACATAATACTGAAAAGGAATAAAAACTTGTGCAACTTGCTAGATTATATTTCCAAAATAAAATACCAAATGAAAAGTTTTAGGCAAAATAATCCCTTGAAATTGAGTTTATTTTTATTTCATCAGCATATTGAATCTTGAAACTGACAATAATAATAAATAATAATAATAATACTTGTAAACTTATCCTAAATGTAACAAACAAACAAACAAACAAACAAAAAACCTCTACAACACACCTAAGGGAAAACACTCAAGGCATTTAAATAAGGCATTTAAAGATATTAAAGCCAAGTAGTCTACAGTTTTTCAGTGAGCTTATGTTTGGAACTTCTTTTTTTTCCCCTTTGAGTCTTTCTCTTGCATGAATGACACTCACTTTTCCAGTCCTAACTTCTAGAACAATAGAGAATTAATCTGTATCTTTTGTTAAATATCCAAGACGGTGCCCATGCTTCCCCAAGCCCCATTTCTTCTCTAAATATCCTAATTTCCTCCAAACAATCTTAAGAAAATAACTTCCAGTTCTTTAAAAAAATTTTTTAATGTTTATTTATTTTTGAGAGAGAGAGACAGATCGTGAGTGGGGGAGGGGCAGAGAGAGGGAAACAGAATCTAAAGCAGGTTCTGTGCTCTGAACTGTCAACACAGAGCCTGATGCAGGGCTTGAACTCATGAACCATGAGATCATGACCTGAGCCAACGTTGAAAGGTCAATGGAGCCACCCAGGTGCCCCTAATAATTTCCAGTTCTGATTACACAATTTGGACCAGTAGTTTTCTATCATGACCCCTCAAGACATAGTAACCACAAATGGACACAATACTGTTGAAACGGTCTAAGCAAGCAAGTCTGCTATCAAAACAATGCATTATTTAGAGCTCATTAGCACCCGCATAATTTTTCAAACTTAAATGGACTTAAGTGAATCACCATATTGATGATAATACTTTGAGGTTTTATTTGCAAATGAAAAAAAATGTACTTAGGTTGAAAACATCAAATATTATTGTTGAAATATATGGGGTGGAATGGACTGGTGAATACATGTTTTTTTAATCATGTTCAAATTAATAACCTAAATGGACACAATGCTGCTGATAAGCATGCAAGGCTATTGCATAAGTTATTTAGGAGACAGGCTTAGCAGTCAAGTTAGCAATCTAGGGCAAGGAAAATCAGTGCCAAGATTTTACTAATCTGTAAAATGGAAACCATAATAACTACCCAAAGACATATTATATAGATTAAAAATATACCAATATACGTAAAAGGGCTTAGTAACTAAAATATAATAAATCCCAATAGATGGTAACAATTACTAAGAAAATTGCGTATTCATTAATCAGCCAATGATTGACTTGAACCTTCAGTCACGTCACTCTTTATAAACAATGTAAAACCCTATTTTTATCTTTCCACACACACAAAAAATGCTATCAAATTTATTTTTCACACACTTGTAATATACAAATGAATTTTTGAGTCAAATCAAATATTGCTTTCCACAATGATGACAATGGTCATCCCCTTAACCTCTGGTTTTTCTCTTCTTTAGAAAACATACAGTACTTTTGTATAGCTCTTTTGGTAATTATCACTTTGTACCTTCAATTACAGTTTATTGAGTGGCAATATCATTCATCTTTGTAACTGCTAAAACTGATGATAAGTATCTGTTAAATATAGCAATGAACCAACCTTTCTAAAGTGTAAATTAGGGGTGCCTGGGTGACTCAGTCGGTTGAGCATCCGACTTCAGCTCAGGTCATGATCTCATGGCTTGTGAGTTCGAGCCCCGTGTCCAGTTCTGTGCTGACAGCTCAGAGCCTGGAGCCTCTTCAGATTCTGTGTGTTTCTCTCTATCTCTGCCCCTCCCCCACTCACACTCTGTCTCTCTCTGTCTCTCAAAAATAAACATAAAAAAAATTTTTTAAGTGTAAATTACACAAATGACTTCTGATATAGTTATGAGTATGTTTGATGATAACAAATGTAACAAATATTTGTTTCATATTAGCTATGAGTTTAAGATACTGTAGTTAATGACTACATATCCCTTACTGATTTAGATATTAGAGATCTCTGTTAAGTGTGTGTGTGTGTGTGTGTGTGTGTGTGTGTGTGTGTGTATGTGTGTGTAACCTCTCTGAGAAAAGTAGATGGAGGAATTAAAATCAGAAACAGCAGAGACAATAATATGAGAACATTAATCTGTTATCTTTTGCTACTTTGTTTCTCTAATCAAATTTTAGCCTCTGCTAAACACAAGGTTTTCTTAATAACCTTGACATTTAAACTGTTTTAAATAAAACTCAAGAAGAAAGAAAAGGAAGCAAAGGAAGAGGAAAAAGCAAAAAACTAGGTTGAGAGGATAATAATTCAGGTTTGGGAATCTTGGGCTCATATGAAAAAACATGGACAGATTAATGAGCAGATTAAATATCTTCTAGTCACAGGGCTATTGGAGAAATGAGTCAAGGTTTAAAGAGTAAACAATTAAACATAAGCTGTTGGTCATTGAAATACAGGGAAACAGTGGCTCAGAAATTTAAGGAATTGTTAATGTCATACATATATTTAGTGGTTAGGTTAATCAAGGACCCATATCCCCTTAATTTAGAGCCCAGTTTTACAGATTCTCAACTATTAAATACTCGATTTCTACTGGGCTTTTAGAGTGAACATAGAAAAGAAATACATTCCAGACATTTCAGTTGTTCATTTATTTAAACCGATTCAACATTCATTTATTAATATTTCGACATGATTTGCATGCCCATCTCAAATAATATATCCATGCAGAGTTCCAAAGAGAACAATATGCAAAGTTCATTAACACTCATACAATTTTTCAAATCCAAAAGGGATTTAAGTGAATTGCTTATTGGCAACAGTACATTGAGGTTTGATTCCCAGATGTAAAATCTTAGGTAGGTTGCAAATACCAAATGCTATTGTTAAAAGTCTCCTGTGGGAAGTAGATTGGTGAATACACGTCAAAAAAAATCATGATCAAACCTGGCACTTTTGTTGACAGACTTTGTAGTGAGGTCGAAGGTGTAATTAGGCCAGAAAATTACTTTCTCACTACTAGAATTGTTCCCTTCAGGTCTTGAGTTATCAGTCCAGAAAATTTCATTAAACACTAAATTCACTTTAAGACAACTGTCAAAATTAAGCAGAGGTGAGTCAAGTCAAGGTCCTAATATTCAAATCTTTCATTTGGATTTTGAGATTCAATGTAAAATAAAAATTTCTGTAGTTTCATTTTTCTATGAAGACTAAACTTCTTGTGAATTTCAGAAACAACTCTGTCCCCTTTTGGAAACAGGATGGAGCAGAATAACAAAAAATCAAAGGAAGAGGAGAAAGCAAAAAACTAGGTTGAGAGGATAATAATTCAGGTCTGGGAGTCTTGGGCTCATATGAAAAAACACGGACAGATTAATGCGGAGAATTTAAAATGTTTAATAGCCATAAATTAATGAAATGATTTCATTGAGATCTTAATATGAAATCATAAAAATTCAAGTGCTCACAATTATTACAGATACAATGCAAATAGGAAAAAGAGAAAATCAGAAACTAGGTTCTGAAGATTGGTATGAAACTTAGAGTGATACTAATGGTCTAATTGTGAATTCACCTTATTTGTTTTAAAATAATTCTGAGATGGTTACAGTATATTTATAAACAACTGACACACCGTATTTTGAAAAGTAGCAAGACATAGGATATTCTGGAACATATTTAGTAGGTAGGTGAGCAAGGAATCAGTATTAACAAAAAGGAAATATGTGTCACAAGACATAGAGGAATTATATTTTCCAAAACATTATAGTAATAACATAAGAATTAAATAATTGAAATATAGCTTCAACTATTTTGCCAATTATATCAAGGTTTAGTGTTTCATAAAATACAGTGGAAAGTACTTCTATAATTCTCGGAGCCAGAGTCTGCAGTAAACTGCCCTTGGATGCCAATTGTTACATTGCTTCCACTCGGTAATTTATCGGTTGCACAAATAAGTAATAACACAGAAATTTACAACAAATAAATAATTAAGGAAAGTGAAGACGCACCAGAGTGAATGATTAACAAAAGTTAAAAAATTGTTTTTTTTCAATTACTTAGGGTAAAATAGTATGCTTGGTACTTCCAGTAACACTATACTGCGCTTAAGCATTTATAAAGTTCAGAAATAACTTTAATAGCATAAACAACTTGTTAGTAAGTTTACATTACATTATTTAGCAAAACGTAATGTCAAAAAAACTAATTAATAGGTTTTTCCACAAATGCTTAAGAAAGGGATAGCCAGGTTCTAATTATCAGTCATAATTATGTTTGAATTAAAATTCAAACACTGTGGATTATTAAGTAATTAAGCTTGATCATGAATTTTGAAATATAATTTTCAACATCTCTCACTCTATCCTTTTTTTGTCTTCTATACTAAGCTTCCGAATCATGGCACTGAACATCTCAACTCTTTACCATATAACTATTCTTTAATAGCACTCAAGCTTCCACCCAGTATTAGCAGAGAAATTTCATCAAGGTGATACAATCTAGGCTAGTAAGTAGAATGCCTACAAGAACTGATTTATGTACAATATGTTGGATGTGAAAAGTTATTGTGCTGTGCTGTGTTGTGATTTTTTTCAAATTATGTATGTTAATGAAAATTTGAAGTGTTCTATAAGATTTGAGTCTACCCTTAAAGAAAAAAGCAAAACTTTATTTCAATTCATCTTGTTTCTACTGGGCTCAAAATATAGGTGGTATCTAAAGAGACCATTGCATTCCCTGGAAATAATATGGATGAAAGAGTGAAAACAGAGTTTATAATTATCCATCCCTGAGTTCAATCCCCAAGTGAGCTCTT
Source organism: Puma concolor (assembly GCF_028749965.1). NCBI lineage: Eukaryota > Metazoa > Chordata > Mammalia > Carnivora > Felidae > Puma > Puma concolor. Next base: position 195,513,376 of record NC_141667.1, on the reverse strand, counting down.
TTCTTCAATTTAAGCAAGTTATTTAAATTATATGTGCCTTAGTTTATTTATATGTAAAATGGAGTAAACAAGATTTCCTTCATCATTGACACAAGAAATAAATTACGTATTTAGGAATTAGTAAAGTTCCTACCGTGTAGTAGTTACTCAATATATAAATGTTTGCACTCCTGATTTTAACCCATTACCTGTATAGATTTATTAAATTATTTTTAATTTAACAGTGTTTTGACCAGATACCGAGCCAACAACTGAAGACACAGAGTGAAAGTATAGACATATAGATTGACTCCATATATAAAAGTGCTTGAAATTTGTCAGTAAAATGTGTATATATTTCGTAAGCTGGATTTGTTTCTTTCCATTGCATAGTACGTACAAAGTCTTATAGCAAATCTACATCCTAACTGCAATTGCACCTATAAAAGAAACATGTAGCGAGAAATATCACATAGATAAATTCAAGCAACTATTTTGAAGCAAATCTGAAATATTTCTTCACATGCAAAAACATTCTTTTTTGTGTGTGTTTTACATCTGCAAACTGGCCCTGGCTCTTCTAAGCCACATGATTAAGATAAATTAGAATAAGCTTTTAAAAATCTTTTCTAAAAAGCAAAGTTCTCTTTGAATGTATTCCAAAATGATTTCTGAATGCGTTACTTAACAAAGGCACATTTCACTTTAAGAACCCATGCAACTTATAGAGGAAATAAGAAACCAGTTGAATAGGTAATGATCAGTAATGAAAAGATGACATGAAAATAAGTCAAGTTAATGAAGAATTACACACGCTTATTAAGGTGGCATTTAAGTGAGATCAAGTAAAAAATAAAGTAGTTGCTGATGGAAAATTCTAGGTACAGATTTTTTTCTTATAGAATTTTTTATAAATGTTTATTTATAGAAGACTATAACTCAAGATATTTCCAGTAATATTTTGTGACGAGACACTAACAGAACAGCAGAGCAACACATTCAACTCTTTACATTGTTAAGATCTCACTTTAAATATCTCTGATTCTTACAGATAAAAGAAACATGGACAGGTAATGGTAGTCGATGTCATATGTGTTTAATTATAATCCTGAAATTCAAGACATTAATGTCTAGGAACCCCAGAAGCAATAGATTTCCTTGAATTCAGGCCAAGAACAACAGCAGTCTAGGCGAAATTAGCTGGATGGACAGTTGACACATTCAAGGGAAAATGAATATTACTGTTGAGAATATGAGGTTGTGTACTAATGGGAGGGATGATCCTGACCACTTTTATGATCAATTTAGAGAATTTCAAAAGAAGCACCCTGCCTGTTTCATTAAAATAACAATATTGGCATTTCGGGCAAGTTCATATTTCTAAAGTGTTTACTTTCCAATAGTCCTCTCTCATTGATACATACAGTATTTTATTATAGATGATTGATGTGAAGCTCACTGTAATTTCAAAAATTCATAGAATATTATTATGTCATGAAATCCATGCCGAGAAAGCAATTGCCATTATAAATCAAAAAGACAACTCATATGGACAGGTCATATGGTAACGGGTTCTCTTGGAATGGTATCCTTAAATGCAATTTATTCAATAAGTAACTTAAAGGTTATGTTTGATGAGATGAATCTCATGCGCAAATAACTTCACAATGTTGTTATATTGTAACATTAAGAAATTAATTTTCTTAAAATTTAGGGAAATTTGCATTTATATTCATTTGAATCAACATGGGTTCCATGCAATTCTTCTTAAATATCCTCTCCTGAATACAATTCCCTAGAAGGATTTCATCAAGTGCTGTAAGATTATAGATAATACAAAGGGCATTTATTGCTTTAAGAGATGAATGAAGGTATCCAAATAGGAGAGCATATTTTGAAAGACTTCACAATCCTATATTTTCACATATAGAAAATAGTTTCCAACTAGATGTTTTAACAGAGAAAAGAACACCTCAAAAGATTGACTTCTAGGGAATAATGCATTACTAAGGGATTAAACATTTGATTTTAATATTGAATAGTGTACTTGTTTAAAGAGAATATTGGTGATATAACATTACATGTGTAAATGTAACTTGAAATAGCAACTTATAAAGATTTCATAGTCCTTTGGGATAGACAAAAAGTTTCACATTCCCTTTAATCTTTAAAAACTCAACACTGTTTTTTTAAGTCATATCCTTATATCCCAGGAAGCAGACTCAAATCATTAGAAAATACATATTTAGAAAAATAGTCTGTCCACATATCATTGCATTTCTTAAATGAAACCTGATGGTAATATGTTTGATAAAATGATAGTCCATCAAAGGACCAACATAGGAGGCATTTCAATAAATTAAATATGAATCATAAAATTCTACGTATCATGATGGTCAAAAAGCAATCATTGACATAGGAGGATTTTATCAGGAGAAAAATATTTTATTTGAGCTAATTGGGAGATATAAATGCAATTTTTTTTAAAAACCTGAGGAAACGATTATGATCTAATGCCATAAATATGAGAGAGGGCCCATTATTCACAGAAGTGATATGCTCAGAGAGGCAAATAACTGGTATTCTATTTGGAACAAGGCATAAGTCCTGTTTTGAAAATCATCATAATAAAACTAAATATCAGATGACATCTTGCTCTATAAGACTTTGCAAAGCATTTTGTACTACATCAGTTTCTTCACAAAATCCTATCAAGTAGGAGATATGGCAGATCTTATGTTGGTTTATAGATGATAAAGTAAGTACTTCACAAGACAGCTTGATCTAGGAAAATAACCAGTAAACTGGAGTCAGAAAACTTGAACTGAAAACTAACTGTATCACATAAAAGTGAAACTTCGAACAAGCCTCTTAGCATTTTTTTCCCCTTTTAAAATGGTGTCTTAGATACCATTACCTACCGTCTGATAATTGAACAAATGAGGCCAGGTAGTATTAGTCAATGTCACAGTGCTAGCAAGTGATGAGGAAGACAATGAAAGCCAGATTTTCAGTTCCACCTCAGGATGACTCACCTCACAATACCATGTTGTTTGGAAAATATGTGTCCTTTAAAAAGAATCAAAACCTACAAATTGTATTCTAATATCAACAAAGGTAAAAGAATTCCATGGTGGTCTTCTATAGGAAAAGGGCTTATGGCAACTTCAGTTAAAATGTGAAATGGCACAAAGATCTTGAAAGAGTTTAGTCTACTGTATATATATATCCTCAGCCATATATCAACAAGTGATCATGATAAAAAGCTCTCACATTAATTATACTGACTACTTCCTTAATGAAGTGCAAAAGTGTTTGTGTAATCTGATTCAATTTATTGAATTAGGTTACAGTTTTATCATTTTGAAAACCAGCTTCATTGTTTACTTTATAGTATATGTCAATTCATTTCCAACAATTAAATAGCACAGCATACAGCTGTAATCAATTCAAACCAATCTCCATTTTTAAGGTCTACTACCATTTGTAGCATGCATATTTCTGAAAGCAACATATGACAGTTTAAAAATATAACAGTGGCAATGACATTTCATATCCATAGAGCTTATTATGCTCACAGATGAAAATTTATAAAAATAATTCATTGTCATTAAGTCCTGAAAAGTAAACATGTAATAACAAATTTTAATGTTAACTACATCTGTTAGGAATATCTATATAGTATAGTTACATGAATTTGAATAATTCACCAAACTGAGACTTTCTATAGCTAAGCTATACATTTTTTAAAGTTACCAATTTTTTCTTAAATCCAACGGAGTTGATAGAAGCATAGAAAGTCAACAATAATCATCAATAATGCTTAGATCAGCCTGTACAATTACAATAATAACCTTTCTCTAGCTTCATCATTTTCAGAATGATGCTATAAATTGTATCATTTGACATTCATGGCAATTCAATGAGAAAAATGATTTTGGTATCATAAAAACATTATTTTCATCAATGAAGGAATGAAGGATCAAAACGTTTGACTGGCTTAATTATTACACATTGAAAAAGTGTGGTTGGAAGATTCCTATGATTTTTAAGAATGGACTCCTCTCTTGGGGACTTTATATTTTAAATTAGAAAGCCAAATAAAAGTAATTCATAGTGAAGGTCAAAGTCTTTCATTTAAATCCGCTTAAGAGTTCAAGTCTTGGGGTGCCTTGGCTCAGTCAGTTGAGCTTCTGACTTGGCTCAGGTCATGATCTAACTGTTCATGAGTTTGAGCCCCGCATCGTGCTGTGCTGACAGCTCGGAGCCTGGAGCCTGCTTCAGATTCTGTGTCTCCCTCTCTTTCTGTCCCTCCTCCTCTCTATCTCTCTCAAAAATAAGTAAACATTAAAAAAAAATTTTTTAAAGGGTTCATGTCTTTCTACTATCATTTGTGATGGTCTTCACTCATTAAAATAATATTTTGAGGGCACCTGGGCAGATTGGTCTGTTAAGGTTCCGTATTTCTGCTCAGGTCATGCTCTCAGGGTTCCTGAGTTTGAGCCCCATGTCAGGCTCTGAGCTGACAGCTCGGAGCTTGTTTGGGATTCTTTCTCTCCCTTTCTCTGCCCCTCCACCATGCTCTCTCTAGCTGTTTCCCCCTCTCTCCCTCTCTCTCTCTCTCAAAATAAATAAACTTAAAATAATAATATTTTTTTTTACCCCTAGCTCCAAATCCTACCACAGCTATAAGTATTCTTCTATGGTACATTCAGGGATTGTTCATTTCCTCCTATGTATTAGTTTTGCAACTATGTACCCCTTCGTGGGGGACGTGTGAAAGAAGGGCAAAGAGAATAAGCATTTAAAAATTTCTTTCAACTGAAAAACAAGTATTTGACAGCTTACCATAGTCATAGTTTTACCCACAAGGTAACTATTCCCAGGTAACAAAGAGTATGATAGCCTATAAATCTGAATCATTCATCTCAAAAGTATTTTTTTTTTAAGTTTTTGAAAGAATGAAAGAATGTAAGAATACAGACCCTGAAGGATGGATACCCTTTAAGTAGAAAGGCTCCATGTCAAGTTTGGAAGAATAATTCAAAGTAAAATGAAATGTCATCATCAAATTTTATAATTAGAAGGGAACAAAACAATCTTACTGATCTACCTCCCTCCAATGCAAAATTACCTTCAAAGCTCCCTAACAGTGATCACTAAGATAAGAAATAGATGGCTGATGGTCATGGAGGGATATAATTTCTTTTTCAAGCTAACGCTCTTTTGTGTCATCAACAATATGGCCTAAAAAGAGATAATTAAATATAAAAACTATGGCTAAGAACTCTTCATCCCTCTTTCTTCTTGAAGTCTTCTGTCGGTAGGGAAAGTTAAGGCTTTATGACTAATAGGCTTTACTCTTAGATAGTTCTCCATGTTAGCAAGGCTCTTTTTTATGGAAGCCAATGTAGACCTCTCTATAATTACTGTCCATTAGTTACATTTCTGTCTTTAGAAGAGTACAGTGTGAGTCTACTCTATCATCCACTTTCAGACTCTCTGTAAGTCTTCATGAGACCAAACGTCACCAACATGTAAATCCCTAGCATCTAGACTATTCTAATGCTCACCAGTTTGTCAGTGTTCTATTATAAATTGTGGTGCCATGACTGAACATATTATAGCTGTCATCTGGAATGTTGAGCAAAGTAGTATTGTTTCCTTCTATCTGGACTTTATATTCCTATCCACTTAAGTTTAGGTTTAAGTTAATGTTTTCAGAAGTTTTATCACAATGTTGGTTTATATGATTACATAACCAAATAAAACCCATAGGTTTTATCATGCAGAATGTTTTCAGATCAAATCATAAGTTCATTCATGACCAGGGACATAAATGTTTTAAGAGACTGAATGCAAGGCTTTATTAATATTTCTGTCATTCTGACATCTTTCAAGTTGTCTTGAAAACTTTGGTCCTGTCAACACTTTCAATGATCATTCCACTTCTTTATAAAGAAGAACTGAAGTTGTAAGACTTAACCCCAAATGAATGGAGAAAATATCTTAAAAGTCCAGCATGATATGGTTGAACTCCTTACAACAAACCAAGAGCATATCATTAAGGGAAAGAGTTGAAGCTTTGAAAGTAACTTCAGAGGGGACAGTCTATCTAGGACAGAGAAGGAGACTACACAAACAATTGTTATCTTGCTTTCCATGACATTTTTCTACAACATTTCTAGGACTATTCAAAATATATTTGTTGTTTTTTTCTGAATCAACAATATTTGTATTTCTAACTTCTCTTAGGAAGGGAAATGGGATAGTAATAGCACCTCCTACTGGTCAAGAAATTGAAGGGAGCAAGAAAAGACAACATGTGTCATATCTTATAACCAAGGGATTAGAACCCTGTCTGAGCATCTCATGATAAATGGATAATCCGCAAAGCTGTAGCTAATCCACATACCATCCACCATCATAATCAAAAGTTGACTCAAAACCTGGTTTGCTTTTCTTAACGTAAATAAACTTCCCTTTTGTCAAGGAAAGCCACATATTACTAAAAAGGAAGCAAATAATACCTTGCAATTAGTCAATTAAGGATATTAGCAACTTCATTATTTCAAATCTACTGAGAGAGAAGTGTAAGTAGATCCTAACGTATACTGTGGCCTAGTATAGTCATGTCAGATTATAGCACTCAATAGAAACTCGGACCAGAGAAACAAATTAGGGAAGAAAGGACTGTAATTTTCTTCTAAATTAAGTAGAAGAGAGCCTGTCCAAAGGTCTAGCAATATGTGGTTATTTAATTAAATCTAAAAATAACAGATCTTTGCTCTAAAAGCTTAGACGGGGCGCCTGGGTGGCGCAGTCGGTTAAGCGTCCGACTTCAGTCAGGTCACGATCTCACGGTCCGTGAGTTCGAGCCCCGCGTCAGGCTCTGGGCTGATGGCTCGGAGCCTGGAGCCTGTTTCCGATTCTGTGTCTCCCTCTCTCTCTGCCCCTCCCCCGTTCATGCTCTGTCTCTCTCTGTCCCAAAAATAAATAAACGTTGAAAAAAATAAATAAATAAAAGCTTAGAAAAAAATACATTTATGAATTTCTATTATGCAAGTAATAGACCCAGGGCATATTGTGATTTGACTGAAATGCTTCATTCTAATGCACATTACATATTTAATAATGTAAAAATATTTATTATGTAGTTCCTCATACCAAACCTGTATGTACATTTAGTTAAATTATGAGCTATATTTTATTCATGTATGTATTAAATTAGTTCTATATCAAGATACTGTGGGCACAATGAGGATTCCAACCCTTAAGAGTATAATATAGTATATAATATGCAGGAACTTCAAAGACTAATGTGTTCTATGTTGCCATTTTATTCCTATAAATATTACTTCTCTAGAGTATCAATCTGGAGATAGAAATTTCATCAATTGTCGATATAATTAAATGTAGCCATCAACAACCTATAAACAAACTAATAATGGTCCTCCAAATAATTAATACACCTCCTTTAGGCTCTACACTGAGTCTTTAATCTGGAGTCCAACCACACTTAATAGGATTTTTAAGCTACTTTCAGTGTTTAAATTTGTACCTTGGAAGTATAATAATTCCTCTCAAAATCCTTTACTAAACATATATTAGCCATATTCACTGAACAAATATTTATTTTAAATATCAGCTCTGTGGCAAGCAATATTCTACATACTGGGATACCACAGTGAACAAAAAAGAATCACAAAAGTCTCCCAAATGCTATTTTTATGCATGTCTACCACACCACGCTGGGGTCCCTCACAGTACCTTGCCTGGTCACTTGCAGGATATGGTAAACTAATATGACCCCCAAATGATGCCCACTTTATATGGAAAAAGGTACTTTGCTGATATGATTATGTTAAGGATCTGGAGATGAGATTTTCCTGGATTATCTAATGGGCTCTAAATACAAGTATCCTTACAAGGTGGACAGAAGGAAATTTGATTCAGGTGTGCACCCACACCCACATACACATACACATACACATAAACGCACACAGGAAAAGGCAGGAATTAGAGTGAGGGAACTACAGACCAAGAAGAAACTCTGGCAATTACTAGAAGCTCAGTGTCAAGGAACAAAGGCTCCCTAAGAGCCACCAGCAACTGTTGTCCTGCTGACACCTTGGTTTGGCACAAAATATCAATTTTGGACTTCTCCAAAACTATGAGAAAATAAATTATCATTTGTCTAAGTCACCAAATATGTGATAATTTATTACAGCAGCCACAGGAAACGAATACGGTATCCAGTAAAAGTTTTAAAACTAAAGAAGTTACATGACGAAGGCTACTGTTTAGGCTGGCCTTTCCTAAAGGGAGAAAAAAGATATTTTATTTTTCTTTTCAAGAAAAATATAAAAGGAACGTGTATTAAATACTGATAAATTAAATGCACTACTCTCAAATGTCTAGTAATTAAACTTCACAAATGTTCCCCACATATAAATGTATGACAATACATATATATACATACTACATAACATTAATGGTTTAAATAGTTTATATTACCTGTACTTTTTGAGTAAAGCATTGAGAACACTGTTATGTTTCATTTATTAAGGAAGACAATCAATCCATTTGTGGCTGTTTTACTTGTGCATTTTCTGTTATCCTTACTTGTGAGTCTTCCCAGGGAATACAATGCATTTGTTATAATATACTCCTCAACATGCAAGGCACACTTCCACACTATGAATTTTCTCCTCAGAAGTTGAAAGGCTTAATGAATTTAAAATATTATAAATGCTGATATTGCAAAAAAGAGGTAGTTCAAAGGTTGCTGCTGGTTAGTTAGTAGCGTTTAGCAAGAAAAACAAAAATATGTAAACTTTGAAAATACTCCTCTGAATGTTTTCTTATAATCTTTTTGTTTTTTAAAAAGGAATGTTTCCATGGGATTAAGTCTGGATTAACATTGTCCTTGTCTAGTATCTTTTCCACAAAGATAAAATTGTGCTTAGAAGTTCTTACTTTTTAAGCATAGTGCATGTGTGTGTACGACAGCTTTCTGTATCTTGAATGCATATTGGTTATGTGCCTAGAAGGTCACAATGAGAGAAAAAAATATGGCCAAGAAGCAAAACTATAAATCACCCATTCAATTTGAGAATATTAAAAAAAAAAATTAAGTCAAATACAAATACTCACTGTTACTTCTTAATACTTATATAAAATTATACTCCAAAACTAGTTTGCATTCTGCCCTAAAGATAAAATCAGGAAGATGGCCAAATATGCTAGCCAAATTGCACTCCTGGCACAGGAGGGGAGTATTTAGCATTCTTAAATAATTTTTTCCTTCATTGTAAAATACACACAATTCTATAAAAAGTATGAATGTTATTGGAACTCTGTTGCTAGGATGAATTTATTCCAAACTGGTATTTGTTATCAAAAATGATTTATGACATGTACTCAGTCCAAATAAATGTAGAGAGCACTACAGGAGGCACTGCGTTGTAAGACTCTACAAAGAGCCTTCTTTCTTTCATTAACTTCCACTTCTGGTTGCTATGGCATCCAGTGACAACCATAAATTTTGGAAATTATCACCATCTGCCCACGCCCCCTTCTAAGGTTACATAGAAGCCCACTCAAGCAACCAAAATAACAAATAAAAACTTGATAAGCAATCTCAAAGTTTTTCTTTTAATTATAGATACCTAAGTATATAATATTAGGACTGGGAAAAGCCTTTTTTTTTTTTTTTAAACATAAAAATAGCCATTTTTTTCCTGAGAAAACAGATGTCTCCAGGAAAGATTATTATTTAATTCCAGTGTTCAATTGTTGAAAAGGAAACATGAGGGAATGATTAGGAACAAATTGATAGATTTTAGAAATTTGTCAAAATTAATAATTTTTCTTTTTCACAAGAACAATTTTGGCAACTTCAAAGGTAAATTTGCATTGTTTATACTTTTCAAATGGTAATACTGGGAGTCCAAAATTACAGATCAATGTTCACAGGTAGGTTACAATTTAAATCTTAGAAAGGATTTGAGATTTGGGGGTCAGGGGTTGTTTTTTCTCTCTTTGTTTTGTTGAGGATTAAATGCTCATTTGTTTTATTAGTTTTAGAAACATGATTTCCAAGTCTTTGAAAGATACTGACATAACTATAGATTCTTGGAAATAAATATTAAAGATTCCAACTTCAGCTCAAGTTATGAACAGTTCGTGAGTTCCAGCCCCACATTGGGCTCTGTACCGCCAGCTTAGAGCCTGGAGCCTGCTTCAAATTCTGTGTCTCCTCTTTTGCCCCTCCACTGCTCACTCTCTCTCTCTCTCTCTCTCTCAAAAATAAACATTAAAAAAAAGAAAAATTCCAAACCTACAGGTTAAAAACATAGTAGAAACATCATCAAACTAGTTTGCTTAATGTCAACAATATTTATATATAACTTCTTCATAAATTTAAAATAATAACTAACATACTTCACCTTCCCCATCTTAGGAAGAAAAAATAATGTTTTATTTTTTAAAGAAGCTCAGAAATATGAAAAATAAAGTAGCAAATATAAGTAAAGTCATAGGACATAAGAGTCTATATATTCATATTACATCATATTCCCTGAATACACTAAGTTTTCCCTGGGAGGAAAGTGCTACATTCTTTAGAGAATTATAAGATTTCTTCAAGACCATTAGATTTCCAGTTAAAGTTAACGTTTAAGGATAGTAAATAATCCAAAGAATGGAGATATTAGCCTGTGTTCCTCCATCTAAAAAAGTTTATGCAAAAAAGACCAATTATATTGAATATAGCAAGATAATTCATGTGCAAGAGTCAAACTCCTGGCAGGTACAAATCTTTGGACAATCTCTAAAAAAAAAAAAAAAAAAAAACAAAGTGAAATACTCATATGTGGAATTTAAAAAACAAAACAGACGAACATAGGGGAAAGTAAATAAAAAAGAGAGGAAGGCAAACCTTTAGAGACTCTTCACTAGAGAGAACAAACAGGGTTGATGGAGGGAGGTGGGTGAGAGATCGGCTAAATGGGTGATGGGTATTAAGGAGGGCACCTTTTGTAATGAGCACTGGGTGTTATATGTAAGTGATGAATCACTAAGTTCTACTCCTGAAACTAATATTACACTATATGTTAAGTAACTAAAAGTTAAATAAAAACTTGAAATAAACAAAACAAAAAAAAAAGAAAATAAGTGAAATAGGTAATAATGAACTTATGCTCTCTGTCTTACATTCACTGGGCTCTATAATTTAAGACCTACTTTTCCATCCATTTTACTCTCCTGATGAGTCTCTATTTCCTTATCCATCTCTAGAATATGACTTTTTAAGGTCTTTTTCAACATAATTCTTAATAAGCTTGAAAGAAATTCTGGTTTGGGGGTTCACAATATACTAGGAAGAACAAAAGTAAAGAAACAAAGGGAAGAAAAAGCCAAAAATGATGTCTCAGAAGAACAGCACAGCAACTGAAATATAAGAAATTGATCCTACTTCAAAAATGAATGTCTACTTATGTGGATCCTGAGAAACTTAACAGAAGACCATGGGGGAAGGGAAAGAAAAAAAAAAGTTAGAGAGGGAGGGAGCCAAACCATAAGAGACTCTTAAAAACTGACAACTATCTGAGGGTTGATGGGGGTGGGAGGGAGGGGAGGGTGGGTGATGGGCATTGAGGAGGGCACCTGTTGGGATGAGCACTGGGGGTTGTATGGAAACCAATTTGACAATAAATTTCATATTAAAAAAAATGAATGTCTACAATAATGAGTCAAGTTTAAATTATCTTGAGTGTCTCTGTTCCACCAAGCCACAGAAGTATGTAATATATTTCAGAAAGGGGTCTATCGAGAATAACTTAATATGTTGATTTTGAGTTTTGGTATATGATCATAAGTTATTTAGAAATTTTACTTACCCCAAAGTTACTTAATGTTGTTAACTAAGTAAGGTGTTGCTATTCTTAGATTCCGCTAAAATCATCTTATTTCATCAATGCTTTGGTAATGAACTATTTATTGTCTTCTCCGCAAAAGATTAAATATTGGCAGACAATTTGGAACCAAATCTTCCCTACCTTAGTATGAATACAATCTAGAATACCTTTCATCTGTAAGATAACTGCAACACAAACTTTTCAAATACAGAATAATGATTATTAAAATGATTTTTTTTAACTCTCCCTAACACAGTTCTTTGAGAAGTTAATTAAGTCAACAATTCTTAGGTCTTTCTTCTAGCACCCTGTGTCTTTCAACCATAAAACATGAACAGTTAATATTTTAGTTATATCTAGCCTATGTGGTACAAAAAAAATCACCCATTTTTTTTATTCCGGAAATTTATCTAGTTAAATAAAAACAGCTAAACTTACGTGCCTATTTCTTTTCTAAATCTCAAATTTGGAATTAGAATTTCAGCCAGTAGGATTCAATTACTAGAAACATGACTAATTAAACAAATGGAAATGATGATACTATTTCTGTAATTGGGTCATTTTCAGCTATTGATTTCATTTTTCTATGTCTCAATTTTTCATCTGCAAAATTAGCATAAAAATACAACTCTCCCTGGCACTTTAGATAATTTATTGTTAAGTATATACTGTGGTACCTTCCTGGAAAAGAGTTAAATATATAAAGAATGAACAAATAGCTTTACATTCAACTCAACAGATGTTTTTGATAAAAGTCCACAAAGGTAAAGGAATTATTCAGATATTGTGACAAAAATAAAAGTGAATTAAAACAGGCATGCTTTTAAATAGCTTTCAATCAAATATGAAATATGAAATCAGATTATCCATGGTGGTATCACAGCACAGAGAAAGAGAAATGTTACATAACAAAAATAAAACACTGATATGGGAATTCAGAGAAAAAAATAAAGACTCTTTCCTTATCTTGCCAGATTATGCTTCCTGTATCAGTTGTGTTACATGGCAACTGTGTTTATACGTAAATCTCCTCAATAAACTCCTTTGATGGTAAGAATTAATAACAAATAAAATCATCATCAGGGCACCTACGTGGCTCAGTCAGCTAAGTGTCTGGCTCTTGGTTTTGGCTCAGGTCATGATCTCACGGGTTGTGTGATTGAGCCCTGCATCTGAGCTGACTGACAAGGCAAAGATTGCTTTGAATTCTCTCTCTATGCCCCTCCCCACGTTCATGCATGCACTTTCACTTTCTCTCTCTCTCTCCCTCTCTCAAAATAAATAAATAAACTTAAAGAAAATAAAAATGAATGAAATCATCATCATTATAATTATAATTTGCTCATGGATCTGGATGAAACATGGAAAGTGGGCAAACATATGTAAGTAAATAAAAGAATCAATGAACACATCCAGGTGGTAGAAATCAAATGAGTTATTTTTATATTTAGCGCATCATTGAGATTGTTTATGGCATGGAACTTATGCAGTCAAGACAATTCTTTTTCTTGCACTTTTTCAAAATTCTAGTAATAAACATCTTTCAGATGTTTCTAATGGAAATGTATTCACACTGTAGTTTGAAAAAATAGGAGATATTTTATTGACATAGTTACTGTCTTGTTTGGATGCATTTCAATCTATTTCTGAGTTCTTATGAATGAAAAAAATAAATTTAGAATCCAGAGACCTAGATACAAATAACCACTAACAGTTTTGATCAAATTGACCTTGGGAAAGTCACTTGATTCTCTCCTAGCTTCCATTACTTACCAGGAAAATAGAGATTATCACTTGTTGTTTGATATTAGTGAGCAGATTAATTACAATAACTCCTAGCACAGTGCTCAACTTAGCTTCCTTCATTTTATTTTAAATAAATAAATGATGATAACCACAATGCAATTCCTCGATAAATTCTCACTGGTAACATTATGTTAGTGTGCACAAAACACAACTGATGGTTATAAGCACCTATGTAAACATAGATATGCATATATAAAAAACTATGGTATTGGCTGATTTTCAACATTTTTGGCATAAATGAGCAGCATTCTTACCTGTTGGTGGGATTATCCCAGGAGACATGAGGCCAGGGACAGAATGTGGCATGATATGAGAGTTCTCTGGGGAGGTGACACTTTGAGTCCTCTTAGGAGGCCTTCCAGGTCTAGAACTGAAACAAATAAACAAAAAATTTTTACAATTAAGCTGTTGTCTTACACATCATTTCAAAGTTGTTTCAAGTGGTAACATGGACTGTAAATAAATTTGTTTCAAGGACGGTTGCTTTTGCAGTTAGATGTAATAGACTTCCATCACTAATTAGATTACATGCTGAATTCATTTTCCTCATTGAAGATCAGCCACTCTTGATGCATAATTCATAGCCTGCACCTCGTTACCTGCTTCTTCATATTAATATCTATACACAGTTTGAATTGCCTCGTTTGCATATGCTAAAGTTCTGCATGCAGCCTTCAGCACGAAAATTATGCACTAACTTGTAATAATTATTACAGTCAGCCTGCTATTGATTTATGAGACTTTTAAAAACCAAATATGTGTAGTACTTGTAATGAATGATATTTTAAGGTTCTTCAGGAAATTAAAAGGCAATGGCTGCCTAAGGAAATGTTCTGCTTGTTTGATTTAATACTACAGTTAGCTGGGAGGTGGAATGAAAGAGTGATTCAGACCTATAGCACATTTTTCGATGATATGTTTTATTACTTCGCACTGCTAGCCTGATATCTAGATGATAAATGACAATACATATCTAATGTGTGAAAAGGTCTTGCAATTTCTTTATTTTTTGTCATTTAAAAGATAAGTCAAGTTATCATTTAACCCTATTCTATTTAAATGAACAGCCCCACTAGGTTGCTTTACTTTTAATACGCTAAAACAAATTGGAAAGGCTTAGAATTATTTGCAGGACATTGTGGAGAAACTGCCAGTATAGCATCTTATCCCTGCCTTCAGGATAAATAAAAATACTTTGTGTTTGTGTTTTAGTGGTACTTGTCCTTAACATGCTTATTGCATGAGATTAACTTTTAAAATTATAAAAGCAGAAGGTGAAAAGGAGACAAGGATTTGCCATTTTTGCATGAGAATAACATGAAGAATATAATATTAACAATTCTTGAAGCAAACACACTTAGCATTATGTTTCTCCTTTCTGCCTCTGTATCATGAATGTGCTTTTATGAAAAATGCTTTTCCATCGTCTGGTCAATATGTGCTAACATCTCAGAACCTCCAGACAGGTCCTTCATAAGTTAGCATTTCCATGTTAGCCTCCACTGAGATCTTTTTTCTCATCAGAAGATTCAAAGATTTTACCTTTATTATTTAGTGTAAATAATATATGTGATCATTGATCAAATAATTATTAAGCACTTGCTGTTTTCAAGTGGAGATTAATTTGGGGGAATGGGTTCTTCAGTCTGTGGGAGTTTACACTCTTGCTAAGGGGGACAATCGGGTGCATGAATAACTATGGTGCACACCAGAATGTGCTAAGTGTCATAAGAAAGTTGCAATCTGAATACTAATTAGAGGTTAGGCTGAATGATGATACTTCTGTGCTTAGGGAAGGGAGTTAAGATTCCATGGCAGTAGAAGCATTAGAGAATTCCAAAGGATGAGTTAGGCATGGAGAGGAAAAGAATGGAAGAAACATGCACTCCAGTGAGAAGATGAGAGAGAAATGGACACATAACAACGTATGAATGTGCAGGATTGTTTCTAGTCAGCCAAAACAGCTCAAGTAAGATGAGGAGCAAAGATGGAAAATACTAGATTTACTGCCTGGGGCCAGATCCTGAAAGGCTTGGAACCAAAAGCAAGGAGATAGATTGTGAGTTTGTTCTGCTATTCTATAAGGAAACTCTCCCTTGTATGGTTCTAAGTATCTGTTTGGCTACTTCTTCTTCATTATTATTCTTCATCTTCAGCTGTTTCTTTAACTCTTATTATTTGCCTAGGGTTAATCAACAGCCCTCTGATAGTCTCCATTCTTCCTGAGCAATCCTTCTATTGACATCCCTGAGATGATAAGGAACCATGGCTAAATATATATCTACAGCTTAGGTCTTCCTCCTGGGATTCAGGCAGATTAATGCCTGTCTACTGGAAATCTCTGCTTAGATGTTCTTTAATAATCTAAGACTCAGCTTGTCCGAATCTGAACTCAGCATCTTCCCCATTAAAACCTATTTCTCTTTCCCTAGTTCAGCAAAATGGCACCTAACTGATGAAGCCAAAAATCCAAGATCAGCTGTGTCTTTTCCTCCCCTTGTACACTCAAATATCATCTCAGTGAAGATCCAGTCTCCTTTCTGCATCCTCACTCTAACCTTCCAGGTCAATCCTTCATTTCTTATTTGATCTACTATTACAGCCTTCTGAACACTTCCAAGATCTACCTCCAACTTTGTTCCACTGTAAAGTCTAGAGTCTAAAGTCAAGACAACTCTCCATACTGATCTCAGAAGGATTTTTATAAAATGCAAATTTGATCACGTTTTCCATTGCTTACAGATACTAGTAGTTCCCTACAAGATTCACACTCCTTATCATGGCACCAAAGCCTTCCGATGCTAGGTCCCTGCCTACTTTTCCAATCTCACCATTTTATTCTTACATTTGAGGCCCTCCTGAATGAAGACTGTCACAGTCGCTTTGGTCTCCTATCATACTAGAATTATAGATGCCTTTTCTATACCAACTCCTCCTCAACCCCATTTCACTTGGCTAAACTTGGCTAAATGTTAATCATCCTTCTTACTAATCACTTTTTAAATATTTTTAATGTTTATTTATTTTTGAGGGGGGGTGACAGAGAATCCGAAGTGGGCTCCACACTCTCAGCACAGAGCCCTATAGGGCCTCGAACTCATGAACCATGAGATCATGATGTAAATAGGACGCTCAAACAACTGATTCGCCCCAGGCGCCCTTACTAACCTCTTCTAATCAGTATGTGCTTTCTATGCACTATGGCAGCCCATGGTGAAAACTCTATTATAGCTCTTTCTGCACTGATCGTAGTATCTGCTCATTTGTTTCACTGTCTGGACTACATGGCAGAAAGTGCATAAAATACATAGGCACCTGAGTGACACAAGTCGCTTAAGCACCCAATTCTTGATTTCGACTGAGGTCATGATCTCAACATTGTAAGATTGAGCCCTGTGTCAGGCTTCATGCTGAGCATGGAGCCTGCTTGAGATTCTCTCTCTCTCTGCCTCTGCCCCTGTGCCCTGCAGTGTGGGGGGGGGGGGGGGGTGGGGGGGTGGGAGTGGGACGGGAAGTGTATAAAATATATCTTTGTGGAGGCACTTGGGTGGCTGAGTCAGTTAAGCATCTGACTTTGGCTCAGGTCATGATCTCACGGTTCGTGAGTTTGAGCCCCATGTTGGACTCTGCACTGACAGCTTGGAGCCTGGAGCCTGCTTTGGATTTTGTGTCTCCTTCTCTCTCTGCCCATCCCCTGCTTGTGTTCTCACTCGCTCTCTCTCTCTCTCTCTCTGTCTGTCTCTCAAAAATAAATAAACATTAAAAAAAATAAAAACTAAAAAAATATCTTTGTGTCCTTAGAACTTAACTCAGTGCCTGGATTACTATATATATTTATTTTCTTTCATTCCCCCCCCCCCCACTGTGTATATTTAAATACATTTTAACCCAATTTAGGAAGTCCTTTCCCCAAAATTCCTCAAGTATCCTACTTCATCCATTCCAGTGGTCTCAAGGTTTCCAAGAAATGAAAAGTAAGGCACAAAATAATTTGGAATCTAAGTCTAAGGATAACCTAACTATATTTCAGAAGTCCAGAGAAAGAGCACAGAGATATCGAAAGATTTCAAGGAAGATGCCATGGAGAAAGTGGGAAAAGAAAAAGAAACTAACATTCAAAGTTTTAGCCCTTTAATTTGTTTTGCTTTCAAAGAAAATGCAACTGTTTAAGAGTACTTTATTATTCAGGCCACAGGAGCTGTCCTCACTGCCCTCACTCTGGAAGTAGAAGTCAGGCTACTAAGTAGGAACACTTTAGTTCATGCTGTGATTAGAATAGACCCAGTGGGCTCCTTTCACCCCAGATATCTCCTGCCCAATCTATCACCCTGCCTCCAATTCCACCAATAGAGATTTACTGCTTTTAGTCTTCAAGGTTTAAGATCTTTTAAAGCCTCCCATTAAAATGCAAATACCCCTGGTGGTGATAACACCCTAAAGCCATCAACTAACACCCTACTGAGGATTAGTTTACAATTAGAAGAAAACACAGTTTTGAGATATTTACACAAAGAATGGAGGGGACTGGAAGGAAAAATTTGGAAGGATAGTCAAGTCACTTATCCTTTTGCCTAAGATAAGACCACTAGAACCTATCCTTGGAGTTATACACAACTTCCTGGCAGAGGGGAAGTTAGAAGGTTGATTTATTGACAAGACTTTTCTTCCATCCCTTTAAGACCTACAGTTCTGTTGAGTCCCCTTATTGATGGGTTTGTCATTTTACCTTTACTGCAGTCTTAGTCACTAACTGCCAAAGGTTTGTCTCTAGGGAAGATAACCTAATTGTAAAATACTTGAATATTTAAATTACTTTCAACAGATCTTTAGGGAAATTCCAAGAGAACCCATGTAGTAGTACTGTGGCCTTCTGGCCACACTGGTATTGTCTTGATAACTCTATCTTTAAAGACTGGCTCTACCAATTTTTTAGAAGGTGTGGCCCTGATCAAGCCACAAGTTAGGATTAACTGCTCAAAACATCTGATTAAATCATGATTTTTTTTTTTAAGTGGAAATGTATACTTTGTAAGAAATAAGTTATTCTTGGAAAGAAAAATAAAAACTTAACTGAAAAGAGGAAGTGAAATAATTAGCAAAAGCATTTCCTTTTGGAATGATCAATGGCCTCAGTAGTAGCCACCTTTAAGCCTCCTTATCTATAACAGTAACCCAGCTCTACCCCCAAAGGATTAGAACAGCTGAACTTTCCTAGTTCTAATCAAAGCAGAAGACCTCACTTAAATAAATTATTACCCTTAACAGCTTGAATGAAATCAAATTTATGACTTTGGTAATTGTTTTTGCCAGCTTTACATATGAGCCATAGTGTAGCCTTTAGTATTTGCAACAGTCTGCATTAAAAGAGGAGTGCGATGGCTTAGAGGTGTCCAAATCCACACTTAATATCTCACTTACTTAGGAATCCACCCAGGCACTCTCTTTCCTGCAGTTCTGAATAAAAAAGCTTTCTTTTCCAGACAGATTACTGAGTTGATGTCTCTCCTTAGTTTATACCATTAAGTCAGTCTCGTGCTAATTTCTATTTCCCTCCCACAACTGTATAATGTTTACCAACTTTTCCTAGTCCCTTATGGTACTTATTCAGCGTGAAGTCAAAATCCAACTTAACAAAAGCAAAACAAAACAAAACAAAACAAAACAAAAGTAATCTGAATTAATAAGAAGCTAGGTGCATCCAAAGAGTGGTGACATTTAAAATGTTAGAGGGTACATCACAGATTTTTTCAATCCCCAGTCTTCTCCATAGACATCATCTTCTACTAATCTTTTCAGTAGTTTTTGGGAAATTAAGTTCAATTTTCTTCCTGAGAGTTGGAGCAGAGAAACATGTAAAATCCAGAAAGAGATTGTGACAGTTATGATTTAGGAAATGCGAAAGTAGCTATGTAGCAGAAATTTTGTTTCCAAATCCTACCTGCTTAAAGAAGGGTTCCATTTAAACATTCAATTCATTCACCCATATCTGAGAGAAGGGAGATACTGAACAGCAAGCTAGACACAGGGTTGCAAGAATAAAGATTTACTCCCTTCTCTAAGGAGGAAAACAAAACTAAATAACCTGTGAAATAATAGAGCAGAAGAAAAATACATGGCAGCAAGTGAGCACTGATTTTAGTCTTGGGCTACAAGGGAGCATTTAGGGGGTGAAAGCAGCTTGCTCTATGAATCTACAAGAGTTCATTTGCCTCCTCCAGTCTATTTGCCCCAGGAAAACTCCAATTGTGTTTTTATTTTGCGTAATTTTTTCTAGTAAACTACTTCTACAAAGCCAAGCCAAAATATGGGAGAAATATGACCAAATACATAGTCAAATTTAACACGTAGAAGCGTGCACACACACACACACACACACACACACACACACACACACACACATATTCTTATTTCTTTCTACTTGGAAAGGTACAATTTCCTTAATGATTTGTGTATCCACTTGAACATTTTGAAGTCATGGAGAGGGATATTTATGAAGAGATTATGAGAAGATGCTTATGTTCTAAGTAAAGTGAAAAAGCAAAATAAAACCTGCAGATATGGACATAACAGAGCACAAGGCAGATAGCGAAATTAAGTAAAACAGGCAACGAATACACATAGAAAAAAGACTGAAAGGAAACAGACTAAAATATTAGAAGGGGTAATCATTGGATGGAGGAATACATATTTTTCTATACCTGAATATTTTAGATTATCTCTCAAAAGCATATCTTAATTTAAAATATAAAAACAAACTTAACATTAATTTCTTTAACACTTTAAGGAATTTTTTAATGTTTATGTATTTTTGAGACAGAGAGGGAGAGAGAGACAGAGCATTGGGGGGGGGGGGAGGGTGGTCACAGAGAAAGGAAGACACAGAATCTGAAGCAGGTTCCAGGCTCTGAGCTGTCAGCACAGGGCCCAATGTGGGGCTTGAACTCATGAACTGAGAGATCCATGACCTGAGCCAAAGTCGTGTGCTTAACTGACTGAGACACCCAGGTGCCCCAAATTGTTTAACACTTTAATGACTGACCATATTTTTTTAGATAATCCATTGTGGACAAACGCTGATCCTGGCTAAACATGATCAGTGCCTTAGATTAACTTCTATATATTGTAGGAACTAGATTGAATTTATCCTTTTAATCTTTATTCTATACTTCAGTTTTAAAATACCTAATAAAAAGTAATTAGATGTAAAATATTACCCTTCTGAGAACTATAAAATTAATCTAAAATACGAAGAGTACAAATAATCATTGATATCTTCCAGATTAAATCAACCTCATAAAATAGATCTACATAAAAAATCGACATAATAGATCGACATAAAAAAATACAAAGGACCTCTTAAGATTAATGCATGTATATATTTCACTAAAAGAAGTAGCTGACTTATAATCTTCAGTTTGTAAGTGGGTACATTTTCCCTTAGAAAGATCTTGTTAACTTGCTAGTTGAATTTTTCAACTTTCTGAAAGACAAGAATATAAATAATCCAGAAAGAGTATGATTACCATATTTTCCCTTTGCAAGGAGTTTTTTTTTTTTCTTTTGATATGAAAACTTTGAGGAATACATTACTTTTTTTTTTTTTTTTTTTTTTTTTTTGCAATGATGACAAATGTGAGCACTTTCTCAATCTCCTATGTCTCATTTGTGTGGACTTTCTGTGTTCTCTGTATAGCTGTGTGTCCCAGCCATGTGTATTTCTCAGTACGAATAGATTGCAAACTGACACATAAAAGAGATGACTTTCCACAGTCACCAAAACACTGACTTCCGTGGGGCAAGCGCTTAAAATATCACCAGCTGACACTTGGAGAGCACCCTCAGATTACTGCTTATGAGCACAAAGCTCCCAAAAGTCCCTCAACTCTTTATAGGGCAGGAATTATAGACTGAATTGTGTCCCCACGCCCCCAGATTCATATGTTGAGGCCCCAACCCCAATGTGATGGTATTTAAAGACAGGGCCTCTGCGAGGTAATTAGGCTTAGATGAAGACATATCAGTGAGGACCTAATGAGGAGATCAGTGCCCTTACAATTAGAGACACCAGAAAGCTTGTTCGCTCTCTCAGCTGTGTGAGGACACAGTGAGAAGTCCATTTACAACGGAAGAGAGCCATCACCAAAAACTGACTAGGCTGGTACTCTCCTCTTAGACTTCCAGCCTCCACTACTATGAGAAAATGATTTTCTGTTGTTCATGTCACCCGGTCTGTGGCACTTTGCTATGGCAACCTGAGCAAGACTAGGACAACAGGAAATTCTGTATGTAACTGAACAAATATATATACAAACACAAAAGAAAACTTCCTTTTAAAAAGAATTAAAAATAAGTTTTTTTAGTGTCTCTGTACTTTTGAGAGAGAGCACGTGAGTGGGGAAGGGGCAGAAAGAGAGAGGGAGATACAGAATTTGAGGCAGATTCCGAGCTGTCAGCGCAGAGTCCAACTTGGGGCTCAAACTCATAAATGGTGAGATCATAATCTGAGCTGAAGTTGGATGCTTAACGGACTGAGCCACCCAGGAAGCCCTGGAGAATAATTTTTTTAAAAAAAGATCTGTGCTTGGGGTGCCAGGGTCCTCAGTTGGTTAAGCATCCAACTACGGTCAGGTCATGATCTCATGGCTCATGAATTTAAGCCCCGCGTCGGGCTCTGTGCTGACAGCTCAGAGCTGGAAGCCTGCTATAGATTCTGTGTTCCCTCTCTCTCTGCCCCTCCCCTGCTCACATTCTCTCTCTCTCTCTCTCTCTCTCTCTCTCTCTCTCTCTCTCAAAAATAAATAAACATTAAACTTTTTTTTTGAAAAAGGATCTGACTCAAATTAATTGGGGAAATGCCCAGTTAATCCTATTGACATATACAGTTTCAATATAGGAAGAACTTCACACATCCTCAAAGTTTTTAATATTTTTGTTTTGTGGGACAAATATAGGAAGAACTTCACAAATCCTCCAAGTTTTTAATATTTTTGTTTTGTGGGACAGCTTCTCAAACCTTTTACTATGCTAATATGTATTACAAATCTCTACCAGTGTGGTAAATAGGCATTCATGAAACTTAGTTTACCATGAAATCTGTTATTTCCAGTGAGTTTCTTTCGAGACTTGTGATCTAATGGACTATGTTCTTCCTAACAGTCTGCTTGTATTTAAATTATGAAAATGCCTCGTGTCTCAACATTGCCAAGCCAGTCTGTGTCATAGGTCACATGACAGTTGTCACAAGTGAGTTATTTCCTAGGGACAAGAAACATGGCAATTCTCATATTGAATACACTTGATGTAAGACTTGATAATTACTCAAAACACAAGGTTAACATTAATAAATTGAAATCATCACTAACAAAAAATAAATAGGAGTTGGAATTAGCTACTCTGGTGCCTCTGATTTCAAAACCCACACTATCTAGACCTGAAATCGTACCGAAAATGTATTCAACACAAAACCTGTTTCACAGGTCATGAACAAAATATCTGAGTCTCCAGTTGAGATAGAACTTTCAAATACTGAATAGGAAACTATCCCTGAAACAGTTATATAGGAATAGGACTAAGCTACTCCTGAGCATTTGTATATTAAGAGTTAAGAACTAATGGCAGCCCAAAATACTAAAAACAGTCCCTGTTGGACAGATTACACCTGCGATAATCTAGTTCAAGTTCATAAGTCCCTCTCCCCCTTTTTACAATCTATACATAAGAGCCACATTAAAAAGATTCTTGGTCACCTGGATGGCTCACCCAGTTAAGCGACTGACTTCAGCTCAGGTCAGGATCTCACAATTAGTGAGTTCGAGTCCTGCTCTGGGTTCTGTGTTGACTGTGCAGAGCCTGCTTCGGATCCTCTGTCTCCCTCTCTCTGCTTCTCCCTAGCTTGCACTCTCTCTCTCTCAAAAATAAATAAACATTAAAAAAAAAGTTTTTAAGTATTCTTTAAAATTCATGGAATATATTTAGTTATATTAATTTCAGAATTAAATATAATAATCTTAGTTTAGATTCCTTAATTTAGGGAATATATTTTTTAAGATTAACTTTTATCAAAGAAGGGGTCTTAATATTACATGAATTATTTACTTACATCAATGTTAATGACACCTGATAAAGTATATCTAATATATTCATATTTTATTGATATTTTGTGGATTAAAAAGTAGGTTAATGTAACTTAAAATTTTTTTAATGTTTATTTATTTGGAGAGAGAGAGAGAGTGAGCATCACCAGGGGAGGGACAGAAGAGACGGAGAAACAGAATCTTAAGCAGGCTCCAAGCTGTCAGTGTAGAGCCCCATGCTGGACTCGATCTCATGAACTGTGAGATCATGAACTGAGCCAAAATCAAGAGTCAACTGCTTAACCAACTGAGCCACCCAGGCAGGCATCCCTGTAACTTAGAGTTTCAATTCAAAAATATAAATGTTTAGGGGTACCTGGCAGGCTCAGTTGTTAAGCATCAGACTCTTGATTTTGGTTCAGGTCATGGTCTCATGCTTTGTGAGAACAAGCCCCACGTGAGGCTCTGTGCTGACAGTGTAGAGTCTGCTTAAGATTCTCTCTCTCCCTCTCTCCTTGCCCCTCCCCCACTTATGTTCTCTAAATAAGTAAATAAATAAATAAATAAATAAATAAATAAATAAACTAACATTTTTAAAAAATAAATGTTTAATACTATTTACTTTTGCCTTTCCATAGCATATATTGTACATCCACATATATGATATTTCTCCTAGTAAGGACATTGTTCATAAATGTCATTTAGCAACATGTTTGTCTAGAGAGCTAAATATTTTTAAACTTTTAACCACCTTATAATTTTCTCCTCTTCTCACAATTATGCCTTCCAAGCCACAGATGAGTCTAGCACAAAATATCGTTTTTACAATTTTCAGCAAAGACTAAATCCCTTAAACGACAAATCCTGAAATAATTAGAAACAATAGTAAATGGCTTTCTTAAGGTTTTTGAGAAGATTTAATACTTTATTGGCTTCTTTCTCACAGTTCCTGTCATACCTCAAAACCGTATTCTACAAAATTTAAATTTAATATTAAAGGATATTCCAGCTAAAATATGCACTATCTAAACTAATCTTTTACACAAACTATGGGCTCCATGGTCACAAAGAAGTTTTATTTCTTAAAATTTTTCGATTTGAAATTCAGATGACTAGATCTTCTTTGCAATTACTATTGGCTATATTTTGTTTGAATCATTAGCAATGTATTCAGTCTTCTATTTCACTGGCACATACCATGACCTGTTCATAAATGTGCAGTGGCTCTAGTTGGCTGTGTTTATAGATCATTTTGAATTTGTTCCCAAAATACAGCCACTGCTCCAATCTCAAAATAATACCCAACTCTTCTCTGTAGGAGGTGGCATTTCCAACTCTCTGAGTGCCCTCTTCCCAAATGTTTTTATTTTATTTGGGGATAGTGCATAAAATAATAAAATAATCACAGCTGTATTATATTATCAAACCAGTAGGCACTGGGCTAAGTTCACTATGTGATCTAACTTTTAATATTCGTAACAAACTTTTAAGATACGTATTATTATTATCCTTATTTTACTGATGAGAAAATTGAGACACAGGGAAGTAAAATGCCATATTCAATATCCCGCACATAAAAAGTAATAGAGTGGGCTTGGAAAAGGAGGGAGGATAAATAGGCAAAGCATAGAGGTTTCTTAGGGCAGTGAAAATACTATACATGATACAATACCAAGAATTGACCCTGATGCAAACTACAGATTTGAATTATAATGATGTGTCAATGTCGGTTAACTGTGATGCACGTGCCTCTCTGGTGGAGATGTTGGCAATGGAGGAGGCTGTGAATGTGTGAAGGCAGAGGCTATGTGGAAATCTGTACCTTCTGCTCAATTTTGTTGTGAACCAAAACTTCTCTAAAAAAATAAGTCTTAAAAAGTTATAGAGCCAAGTTGTGAACCAAGACAATCTGGTCCAGAGGCCAAGCCCTGAGCACCATGCAGTCTGCTTCGGTAGCGTATCTGTTTGTTCATTTAGTCAACAAACATTAAATGTTAATGTTCATGACCTTATATTGTGCTTTGGAAATACCAGTGAGATACTGTACCCGAGTTCAAGTAGCTGAGTCTATTTTAGGAAATAGATGGATGTATAAAGAAATGCAATAAATCACGTTAAATACTGCAGTAAAAGTTCCAAGTGAATGTTGTAGGAACATCATAGTGGGGGTACCTCCAGAAAGAAGAGATATCAGCAAACAGGAGTTAGTCAGCTTAAGTAGAGGAGAGGGGATGGAGTATGGAAACATCCACAGAAGCACACCCCTCCTTTGCACACACACAAACACACACTTCTGTAATGAAATCCTGAATTACTCAAATTCATGCTCCTCTTTTCTTCCTTAAAATGGCAAGTATCACACAGTCTAGCACATAATCTTTTTCAAATAGCTTCATAGGTCGTAACTCATCTCCCCATATTGTCTCCATACTTCCGACCTTGGGAAATATGCTAGACATACCAGTAGGTACTGATTTCTGGTCAAATTTTTCGGGACATTATGATTCCTTCATCTACTTTAAATGTATCTTTGCTGTAAATGTTTTATTTTAGGGCAATTCAAAAACAAGTTGGTGTTACATAATCAATTGTGTAGATGAAATCTGACTCTAACCAGTAATTAACCCATCTCCCTTTCACTCTTCTACTCTGACAGGGGTTTGTATCCATGACAAGGAAACTCATTAATGACTCAACTGAGTTTTATCATTTTTCTATAATTTTTATCTCAATCTTAATCATGGTAGCTACTATATTTTTTTAAGTAAACAGTGGGCCCAATGTGGGGCTCAAACTCATGACCCTAAGATCAAGAGTTGCATGCTCTAATGACTGACCCAGCCAATCATGTTTTTAATATACAAGATGAAAATATTTGTAAATAAATTATCACTAACCGACAACAATAAGGATAAAAAAAAAAACTATAGTAAAGGTACATCAGTCTTGCTGTTCTAAGGCAATCAGAATCATAAATTTCTGATAAAGTACATCTTCACACATACAAAAAAAAAACTATTTGGTATAAGCATCTTCACTGATAGATCATAAAAGGAGACGTAATAGTTATATTAAACTATTGGTGCTTAGAGATGTAGCTTCAAATGAAGGTTAAAAACAGAATCTATGAAATCAGAACTAAGAAAATCTTGTCTTCCTGCTTGTGAATGCAGAGGTAAGATGGCCGAGTCAACCCAAAATACGTTTTCACCTTCCACTGACAAGTCATTTGTTTGCTACAGCTGAAGAAAACGTATATAACTAATTTATTTGAGAAACCTGTTAGAAAAAAGATACATTCAACATTCCCCTCCACTGTGTAATGCACGGGGAGCTGTCAAGAAATGTAGTCATGAAGCACAGAGATTTGGATACCACCCCCAGGATTCAGAGACCTCCTGACAACTTTTTGATACTCCCAGGAGCATTCTAGGCCTATGAACTAATAAAAGGATTATATTAAGACAGACAAAGGTATGCTGTTTCCAGCCTGCAGAGATTTAATAACATGCTTAATTCATTATCTGACATAGATGTTACATAAGCACCAAACATTGCTATTAATATGATTTACATTAATTGAATTCTATTTAATACTTTATGAAAGTGTTTTCTTTAATGAATGGCCTTTTAATACTAATGCTCAATATTATAAGAAATTATGATATAAACTGCCTGCGCTGAGTTGAAGAAGACATTGACAATTGTCCTTTCAAGCTTGAATAGACATTGTTTTATCACGGGATTTTTTTTCTCTTAGAATACTGTGCAGAGGAGGCTATTAAAATCCCAATCATCATGTTAATTCCTGTTTCTGTATTTATTTATCTGTACCCAAATCATAATCTAAAATACTAAAAAGTATTGCCCTGTGTTACTTAAATTGACTAAAGTATAATAGCTTTTATTTAGAGGTGACATATTTATATGTAGCAGGAATTCTTGTGAGCACTTCATATAATTCAATAATTTCATGAGACAGAAATATTTCCATTTTATAAATATGGGAACTGAGGTAGAGATGTGTTAACAAAAATAGTGTTACTAGAATAAAAATATAGATTTTCTTATTCACTGGTTCATATGGAAAAACTGGTTCATGGTTAAGTATTGTGGCCAGCATTATTTTACAGAGAAATCTAAAAAGGTAACAGCTATTGCATTTTATTTTTTTAAACAAATTATAGAATTCTGTATTTCTGTCAATTTCTTTATGTATTAGAGGACTTTCTGATATCTAGAACTCTGCCTTGGTCTCATGGTCAGAAAAAATGATTCTCAAAGTCCATGAGTCTACATCTGATGACATATTCTAATTCGTTCTTTCCTTCTAAAATTATTAGAGCCCACAGAAATGTGTTGGGTAAACACTGGGTATAAAGACCAGTCCTAGATACCATGTCCTGGATACCATGACAGAGACAAGGACAACAAAATACAGCCTCTTCTCGAAAAAAGTTTCTTATTGGTAGAATATACAGTTACTTATGACACTAAGTCTCAAGTGATTTTTTTAAAAGAATATTTTTCAAGTACTACAAAGGAGGAATCAGCATCTGTAGTCATCTTGAAACATGAGTGTGGATTTTGACTGACGGAAGGTAAGTGAAAAGGCAGCATTGAAGGTTTTCAAATACCATGATCAAAGACCCTAAGACAGAAAAGTAAGTAATGCTTGAGAAACGATGGGTAGATTAAGGCCTCAATGGATGCTCCATTTGCACAGAATTTCTAGACCATAATTGTATAGATTTAGTGTGTTTCTTATGTGCTTTACAGTCCTGGCTATGTTGTAAGACCTTTTGCTTGTTTCCTCTGTTACTCTCCCTGGCTTTCCGGTACAGAGGGAAGTTAATTATGTGAATTCTGACTAATACAACCAAAAGGGGTGGGTGAACTTGGTAATTGTAGATCATATTGTAATAGTGTGCGATAGTATGTGAAATATCATGGCTCACCATTTTGTAGATTTTCATGATGAGACTTGAGTGAAAATTATGTTAGCTGCTATTGTCAAGATACAGATTAAAAGTCATCAGATCTAATAATAACTGCATTTAGTCTGCGATTGTCATTACGCTAAATACTTTGATACACATTGTACGATTTAACCCTTACAATAACTCTATCAGAAAAATATTGTCATTATGCCCACTTTACAGATGAATGGAATGATGGAGAGAGGATACGTAACTTGAACAGACCATAGACTGCTAAGGTAGCAGAGCTGAAAAGGATCAGGTCTGACTGAGCCAAAGTCCACTCTGAACTGCCATTCTAATCACAGAAATGTTTCAGCTCTGAGGAAATTTACATCAGAAGTAAATAGCCATATGCAGAAGAATTTTTGAAATTCACTTTCAAGGCTGCCTTTCTATTCTACAACTCTGAATGTATTTATTATTATTTTTTTTTTAATTTTTTTTTCAACGTTTTTATTTATTTTTGGGACAGAGAGAGACAGAGCATGAACGTGGGAGGGGCAGAGAGAGAGGGAGACACAGAATCAGAAACAGGCTCCAGGCTCTGAGCCATCAGCCCAGAGCCTGACGCGGGGCTCGAACTCACGGACCGCGAGATCGTGACCTGGCTGAAGTCGGACGCTTAACCGACTGCGCCACCCAGGCGCCCCTGTATTTATTATTTTGAAAGACATTTACTGTCTTGAAAAATAATTGAACGTTCCTGCCCCCATACCTTTGCACTTGCTGTTGCTGCTTCCTAGAACACTCTTCAGGAAGAGGACTCCATGCCTCAACCTTCCCTAACCCCCATACATCATGGCATTGGATCTAGTTAATAGTTCTGTTCTTTCACCCCAATGTATGTTTAGCCTGAGTATTGTTTAGAAATACTATATATTTCTTCGCTTATTAGCAACTGTGGTTTGTCTCGTAGGCTTCATGTGAGAAAGAATTTTTGAATATGTTTTGTTCACTGCTATATCCCCAAAATATAAGAGCAGTGACTGGCACAAAGTAAGGACTCAGTAAGTATCTATTAAATGAAAACAAAAAATGAATGAGTGGGTGAAGGAAGGAAGAGATGGTTACTGCTGACCTATGGCCATCTGAATCTACATTGTCTTTATAGCTATTTAAGTACTTGAGAGGCTGAAGCTATGACGTGTCACAGTGTTTTGTACGGTGTCAATTTGATAATGATGATGAAGAGGAAGGCCACCGAGTTTTTGCAGTCTTTGCATTATCCTACCTCTACCTAACTAAATACTATAGATCTGTCTTAGCACTTCAAAATGATGTGGTTGGAAAGACAACACTCCATAAATTATTAAACTAATGGCAATATGTAGAGCTTGAAACCATCAACTAGGGTATTCTATGCCCAAATATGTACATTTTTGAACCTGGTTTTGAAATTTAGACACATGTATTTAAAAATGTAATTCACATATCCATAATAATACATTTCCTCTTTTTTATTTTTTTAAATGTATTTTATGTGTATTTATTTTTTGAGAGAGAGAGAGATAGAGAGAGGGAAAGCTGGGGGGAGAGGCAGAGAGAGAGGAAGAGAAAAAGCACAGAGCCTGACTCAGGACTCAAACTCTCGAACTGTGAGATCATGACCTGAGCTGAAACCAAGAGTCGTCTGACTCTTAACTGAGTCACCCAGTGGCTTAACTGACTGAGCCACCCAGGTGCCCCAAGGTGTACATTTCTAACCATTTGATTTAATCTATGCATCTACATGGTAATCAAAAATAAACCATCTTGAGACTAAAACTTTATTTTCATAGATTCCTCCCTACGTATGCATGATTATATACAAAAGTCCTAAAATCCTGCATTTAATTGCATTGTAAGGCTACATTATTGAAAACATGGTATCAGAACATTTCACTTATTTGGAAAGTTGAAATAGATTCCCATTTTATGCATTTAAGGAAGTAGATTAAGTAATTACATGCTTAAAAATTGAAAAAGACTAAAAGAAAACTATACTTGGGATAATAAAGAACTTTATAAGCATGACATTAGTGCCAGAAACTATAAAATTGATTGACAGAATTATCTGCATAGAAATTAAAAACATTTTTAGGAGACCTAATATTGAAAGATTAGGGACAAAATAAAAAATGTGTATATCAAAGACAAAAGATTATTGCCCTTAATTTATAAACAATAAAGAGTCCAATATTAAATGGCAAAAGAATATAAAAAGGAAGAACATAAATATATAATAATAAACATAGAAAAAACTGCAACCTCACTAGTAAAAAAGAAATCAAAGATCAAACCAAGTATAAAATATCACATTCTGTCCATCACATTGGCAAAGCTAAAAAAAAAAAAAAGCACTAATACAACACTGATAAAAGTACACACATTGCATATTTTTCAAGGACCACTGGCCTAATGTATCACAATTTTTAATATAAATACTTTTGGCCCAATAAGTTCATATTGACAAATCTTAGAATTTATCCTGAGGTAATGAGAGATAGAGAACATGTAAAAATAAAACCCTAAAGGTTCATATAAATGTGTTGATTTGAATACACTACAAGAGATCTTTGAAATTCTAGTAGGTCATTAAAACTATATTTTTAGGAAGCTAAACAAAAAGGATACAAAAACATGTTATGGTAGATTTTTATGTTTTACAACAAGCTAGACCATAGTATGGTCACCGTATATGTGCTATCAGTGGTTTTCCTCTTGTATGCGATTATAGGTTAGCTTTACTTTCTTACTGGTTTTTTGAAATCTTCTAGATATTTGGCAATGGACAAGGTTTTGCTTCATTCTGTTTTGTTTTTAATCAGGAAAGCAAGAAAGTAGAGCATCCAGAGATGGATTAGGTGATATTAAAAGCAAATTATTTTTCAAACACCAGGAAACACTAACAAATAACACTCTGAAAATATTAAAAGTAAATTGTATGATTACAGAAGAGTATTTTATTTTAGAAGCATTAGCACAAAATAAAGATAAATAATTAGAAGTGGATCCTAACTTGCCTGTGTATTAGGAGCATAATTTCGAGTCTTTACTGACTAGAATTTGTAACTTGGCTATTTCCCATAGGGCAAGGTTAGCCTCCAAAAGTCCTATAGGAACTGCAAGTCCAAGAGGAACTCCAAATGCAAAAGAAAATGTTTTTGTCAAAAACTTTAAAAATTGATGAAAAATGAAGACATGTGGATGGCTAACTACATAAAAAACTCTCAGCTTTACTTACACTTTGAGGTAGTCAACTTTCTTTGTGTTTTTCTTTTTTGTTTGTTTTTATTTTAGAGAAAGAGCAAGAAGGAGAGGAGCAGGGAGAGAGAGAGAGAGAGAGAGAGAAAGAGAGAGAGAGAGAGAGAGAGAGAATCTTGAGCAGGCTCCACGCTCAGCACAGAGCTTGAGACACGGCTGGATCCCACAACCCTGGGATTATGATCTGAGCCTAACTCCAGAACATAGGCTCAATTTACTGAACCGGGTGCCCCAAGGTGGTCAACTTACAAATTTCATTTCTTTTTTTGTTAACATTTAATCTGACTTTTCTGAAAACTAGCTTTCCATGTTCCCAAACACAGGGCTTCTTTAGACCTCAAAAACGAACATTAAATCGTAAGTTCTCCCTGTTTGAGTGAGAAAGAGTACTACAGTGGTCCCTCCTTATCTGTTGGGAAGATATGCTCTAAGACCTCCAGTCGATGCCTGAAACCACAGGCAGTACCGAACTATATACTGGTTTTTCTTATACATACATATCTAAAATAAAGTTTAATTTACAAGTTAGGTACAGTAAGAGAGTAACAATAACAATTAATAATAAAATATAATAACTATAACAACATACTATAATAAAAGCTATGTAAATGTGGTCTCTCTCTCAAACCATTTTATTGTACTACACTCCCCTCCATCTCTCGTGATGATGGGAGATGACAAAATGCTTACGTCCTGAAATGAAGTGAGGCAAATGACAGAAGCCCTGTGATGCAGCATTAGGCTGCTACTGACCTTTTGACATTATGCAAGAAGGGGAGTCATCTGCTTTCAGACCATGTTGACATGAGATAAGAAAGGACTACTGTATATCTTCCTACAAGATATGGTACAAAACTCCATACTCGTGTTGGGTTTACTGTTAAGATTTACTATACCTAAATGGGTGATGTGTGGTGGGTAGTTTATGAGCAAAGCCTAGTAGTAGGTAAGGTATCAATCTGAACAGGATTAAAAATAACAATGGTAGAATTTTGCTATAGAAGACATTTTGGGGGCACCTGGGTGGTTCAGTAGGTTGAGCAACCAACTCTTGATTTTGGCTCAGGATCATGGGATCAAGTCCTGCATCAGGCTCTGTGCTGACAGTGCAGAGCCTGCTTGGGATTCTCTCTCTCCCTCTCTCTCTGCCCTTCCTCCCTCTCTTTTCCTCTCTCAAAATAAATAAATAAACATTTTTTTAAAAAAGAACTTTGAATCAATCCAAGGAATTTCTCTTGTTTTCAACTTTCACACAAAACTCTTCATAAAGTTGGAAGAAATATTTGAAGTGGTGTCAAAACCCATATTAACTCTCTCAAATAAACATTTTAGTCAAATATATAAAATTTTTATAGATTCACTGTATGCCAAAATGCTAATTGCTTTTCATCAAAATATTGTAAAAGTGATGCTCCTTTTCTTGTTTTGCCCAGTTCTAAAATTGTACTGCCTAAACCAGTTGATTGCATCATCTTAATTTTAAATGCACCTTTTCTGTTATATTGTTTAGTCTCTGTTTGTTAGATTTTCTTGACTAATGTATTCTGAAGTTCTGTAAAAAGCATACATGTGCACACGTGCATGCACATACACTGTTTTGACACGTGCTAACATTCTCCATACATGCTAAAGCCAGTGAAATGGCAAATGGAGGGAGAAAAAAGAAAGGACAAAGAAATAAAACAAAAAATTGATCTCAGCGAAAACTGAAAGGCATTCCTACTGTTAAGAAAGCAAGTTCAGGAACATACGGCAAGAGACAGCTTTAATTTATATGATACATTTACGGAAGTGCCATAGAGGAGGTTAAACCACTGAGAGTACCTGGACTAAACCCCTACGCACAAACATACTAATATTCTAATGTTGTGGGAAGGAAGATGCCTTTAGCTTTTCCCCCTCTGTAGAACTCGAGTAAATAATGCAAACTTCATATTTGAAAACAACAATTAATACATGTGGATGTTTCTAAACGTTTCATATCCCTCACCACATCTTAGCTTTTAACTGGCTAAGAGAAGTTCAAAAAGATTAACTTTTAATAAGTTAAAAGCAAAATCCATTAATTAACTTAAGTTAATTTAAAGACTTCTAAATTTTAACTTTAGTGAATTATTTTCTAGTAACTTTTCCTGAATTATAGATTAAAAAATACAAAACCAGCACTTGACCTAAAATCTAAAATCAGACTTGCTAATAAACCTTTACCAGTTCTCCTTGATCTTCAAGCATGTAGTAGATATTAATAATTTGCAGGACTGATAGATGTATACATGCAGAAATGAGGTACACACAAAAGAGTATTAACTGACAGCGTTTTTAACAGAAACACAGGTTCATTTAAGTAGATCTTTTTTCATAAATGTTTATATATATATGAATATGAATCAATGAATATGAATGCTTATTAAATTGCTACATGATCAAGATATTTTCTTGGTAAGAATATATTTAAATCTGAGATACAATAAACTCAGTATGATTGTTGATAACTATAACATTTGTAATTAATACATGTCATTTTAGATGCAGTTTTCCCCAAATGATCATACTTAATTCACCACGTAGCCTTCCCATAATACACAAATGCATATCACTCTGTATCTTATTACCAATTAATTTCTATTTGATGGCTTTTTGCTCAGATATGTAAGTGAAAATCACTTAAACATCAAAGCATGGAGACCAGAAAGACTGAATGGAAAAGGAAATGGGAAACAGTGGCAGAATGAAAGGAGAATTGGTATGAGGTAGTTAAGAGAGTAACTAGGGTTGGGAGAAGAAATTTAAGATATATACTACAATGATAAAGTAGAAATAAAATAAAGAAGAATAAGGTTTTAGTGAGGTGGAAAGATAAAAATAAAACTCAGAAGGGATCTTACATGAGATGATAAAGTGTAGGTAGGGAAACAGAACGGCATGGTATGTTCATCCCAAGAAAGAAAGTATAAGGAAAAATTCAGGGTTTGTAATGAGGTGTGAATTCAATTCCATGCTATTTCATTGTGTTTGCTTCTGCAGTTGTTTTTAGACATGGGAGCCTAAATTCCTGGTTCACTGCTCTCCTGCAACATTGCAGTCATATTTAATCTTTTCTGTGATGACCAACTGCCCTGACACCATTACACAAACTAGCCCGTCCAGCTTCACAGCTGCCATTAACAACATAGCCAACCCCAAATTCTATAAACACATTTGTACACACACACACAAACACACACACGAGTATGATTCACATGTGTACACAGTGGGCAAGCTTTCGTTTCTGCTACTGCCTTCTCCTTTTGCTTCTTCTCTTTCTTATCAAAAGAATGTTTTCAACAGATATTTGAATGAAGCTACGCAAAATCCATGCTTTCCCCGTCTATCCCATGCTGCAACATTGTATTCTAAAGATCAAACAAGGCTCAAGGAATGTATATGCTAAACTCAAATTATTCACATCCAAAGTACTTTTGAAAAATGTGAAATAAGTTCTCAATTTGAAAGGACTCTAAATTGCACATCATTTTCATATGAATTTCACCTTTATGACAGTAAATTAAAATGAAAATCATATAGTGCATTTAAATCTACATTTCTTGCAAAATGGTTTCTCGAAAGTTTGCCACCAATGAATTATTTTCTTGATTAGCTTAAAGTACTATGAAACAGGGAAGAAAGAAAATAATTCTGGGCTTATATAAACATCTACCTTCAATAGCTTAGCAAGCAAACATTAACAAATACTTTACATCCTATTTGCTTACAATAGTCCTATAAAACAATAAACCTCTGAAAGCAATTACTTTAAATTTATTTTTCCTCCACATTGAAGCAGAAAATATTTGTCACGCAAAAGTTAGCATTGAACTTGTATAATAATAGAGATTTACTGAGACAAGGAACAATGTTGATTAAAAAAATAAAAGCACTGAAATACACCCTAACATCTTTCCTGAAACACATGATAATAATTATCTTAGGAAAAGGTGGTGCTGACAGCAGCATAAATGATGCCACCAAATGGAGAGTTAATTTTATTTTAAAGGATTAAACCATAAATTACTTCTTTAAAATTAGTGAGAAAAAAATAGATCCCTCCTAAAGTCAATTTAATCAATTCGCAAGAATTTTGTACAAGAGAAAAAATTATTAGACCATAACATTCCAAGAGGTTATATGAAAATCATATTAAAGAGCCTGGCCACTCTTATTAAGGAACTAATTTAGAATATATATGACTGAATTTTCAAATATCTGTTTAATAACCTATATTCTAACATATTTATTGCCATCTCAAGCTAGACTTTAAGAGTAATTGGTTAGGATTTCCTCACTCTTAAAGATTGTTCTTTTTCAAAAATTTACTTCTAAATAAGAACTCTACTTTCTTGCTCGTTGGAGTATGTATGTTAGCATAGTCAAAGGATAGGAGGCATTTAGTAAATTCATGTTGACTAATATATGCTATCCTATTATTTGTTCACATTCTCTTTCTTCAGTGCCATTTGCTACACTTTCCTGAAGGTAGTATAGGAAAAATACACTATTTCAATGTAGAAGGTTTCCCTTCTTAGGACTTGCTGTGGCCAAGGGAATGTGAACAGATGTGACACACGCCATAACAGAAGTCTGGCATGCACTTGTACAGCTCTGCTCCTTCCTGAGCTTCTGCTCTTCCATGAAAACACACAGGACAACAGACCCCAATGAGGCCCAATAGACTTGCCCAAGACTGGGAGTAGAAATAAAAGTCTGTTGTCATAACCCACCTAGATTTTGGTGTTGTTTGTTACTGTAGGGAAAGCTGACTATGCAAGATGCATCATAAATACCATAATTATTGGTTGTAACTACTTAAAATGTAAGAGCATATATAGGCCACAGCTCAATTGCTAATATTATGCATCAGAAGTGAGCATACTTTTTGTGAAAAGAAACCCAGAGTCTTCAACTCCTGTGGGTAGGGTAAGGAATCTGCATAGAATTAACAGTAGACTCTTAATCAGAGTAAATCTGTTCCTCCCAGCTAATTCTTGATTTACTCTTATGGGAGAAGATAGGAAACAAAGTTGCATTTTGAATGATGATACCAATTATGTGAAGTCTACACATTAAGACTGGATGCACTGATAAACCTGGACTTACTAACAATTGCAGTTTGATTATTAACAAATGGTCCAAAATCACCTGCCCAAGTATGGGCAGAAAAAGGTGGGTACAACCTTAAAATGCAGTCGCTACAATAAAAGGCTTTTTACTGAATTGAAAAGAGAACAATAAAAACTCACTTTCAACCTACTTAAATGATGGCATTTAATTTTTTTTCAAATAAGGAAGAGCAGAACTAAGCAGGTGTTAATAAACATTAAAATAATTTATTACAAGTATGCTTCTTTGTTTCCAAAATCACTATAGTAGTTTCTCTGATAAAATTTGATTTGATGGGGCGCCTGGGTGGCGCAGTCGGTTAAGCGTCTGACTTCAGCCAGGTCACGATCTTGCGGTCTGTGAGTTCGAGCCCCGCGTCGGGCTCTGGGCTGATGGCTCAGAGCCTGGAGCCTGTTTCCGATTCTGTGTCTCCCTCTCTCTCTGCCCCTCCCCCGTTCATGCTCTGTCTCTCTCTGTCCCAAAAATAAATAAACGTTGAAAAAAAAAATTTAAATTTGATTTGAAAAGTATTAATTTACATTTATATTTTTATGATAGTAATGTGAGAACAAGCACTAACTTATATTTACTAGCCCATTTATATTATAAAGAATTATCCATTGTGTTTAAACATAATGGTGATTAAGACAGGTCTAGGACAGAATAAAAAATTATTAAATAGCTACAAAGCACCCAATGATTATCATCAAGGTGAAGCACCTAAGTCCTGGACTTGGTTTTCTTCTAATGATAATATATTATGTTGAGATGTTGACCTTTATTTATCCAATGACTCCTGGTTGGAAGTAAGAATTAAGTCCATGGCTAAAAATGAGAAAAATTTGGCCCTACAGCACTATTTAGTGACCAGAATGATACTGGCTACAACTCTCAGCACATTGGGGTTCATTTAAAGAAACTCTCCTATATGTAAATGAGCATTTATGGTGAGTGTATGCAAGAGGGTGGTGCAAACAACATTAAAAATAATCATTAAAATATCATTAAACATCATTAAAAATGAATTTATTCAAAAACTGTTTTTACGGATTCAAATTCTTCATTGAATTCACACAGCCCAAGCCTATGAATGAACACATAGGTAGATAGGTAATTTCTCAACTACCAAGAAACTCCTCCAATCCATCGATAACTCAGATTTTGGGGAAATTATTTCTGCTATTAACTTGCCATCAGACTTGCCAACTAGATTTTCCATCTCATCCACACATCAACTTTTTACTTTTTAAAACCAACTATATCAAATCTCACCTGTTTTCAGAATGCCATGAAGTCTCCACCATAATGATAGGCAAATTATTATATAGTTCATAAGAATTTTGTAAATGTGCTCAATTCATATCTCCTCCATCTTTTCCTCACCCCCATAGCCCTAATCCAGCAACTAATCTTGAATTGATGCCTTTATCTTTTGTACACTCATATGTCTTATATTTATTCCTGTTTATTTTTTTTCTTGTTGGAAACAGGCCATTTTTTTCTCATCAATCAAGAATTTTAGTGATCATAACCTTCTCATCATGAATAAATCCTAACCTTACCACCTAAAATATTTTCTAATGTAAATATTACAGGTCTCAGAACAGAGCCCTATAGAGTTTCAGAGTTCTTAAGTGGCATTTTATTATGTACATCATCATCTATAAAAAATCAGGAAAACATAAAGGAGCAAAAAGTTAAGAATATACATATTATTGATCCTGCTTAAATTTAAGAAGCTAATATGTATGGACACAATACTTGCATTTTTATAATGATGAAGATGAATTTTTAAAATAACAGTTCCTTAATTAAAATCCCAACAAGACAGCATATTTGTAAATATTCAGATTTGAAATAATCAAAACAATGAGACATACTTTCCCAATTTGCTTGCTATTTCATTTTTAGTATCTGAACTTTAGCAAAATTATGTGATGTGATTACTTGGACAACTTCCATGTTCTTAATATGCTGGTTTGATATAAAAATAAAATTGCTTTTTTTCAAAAATATGAACTATTATGTTTCCCTAATGATTTCACTGGACAAAATACTTTTTCAGAACAATTTTATTTGTTGATGCTAATTTTCTTCCATCGCACATTTTATTCTAAATCTATTGTTTCTAAAGAAAATGGGTATTTTTTTCCAACGTTTTTTATTTTTTTTTGGGACAGAGAGAGACAGAGCATGAACGGGGGAGGGGCAGAGAGAGAGGGAGACACAGAATCAGAAACAGGCTCCAGGCCCTGAGCCATCAGCCCAGAGCCTGATGCGGGGCTCGAACTCACGGACCGCGAGATCGTGACCTGGCTGAAGTCGGACGCTTAGCCGACTGCGCCACCCAGGCGCCCCAGAAAATGGGTATTTTTATTTGAAGTGTGACATAATGTTCAATAAAGTTAAAATGCATTCATTTTCATATAAGAATCAATTTAATACTGTCTATTCTAGAATTATTCTTTGTACTCTATTTCAAAATGAATTCTCACACGTGTAATGAATCTGCCTCAGTATTAAGAATTCGTTTTGATTACTGAAATTATTTTAAAGATGTTATTGATAAATCATGATTTTCATTTTAATTTACGCAAAAAACTTTATGTCCCCAAAATATTTTATACTTAAGTCTTGGAGAAATACACATTTAGATTGTTTTCTCCACACCAGTATCTTCCTACTCAACTCAATGCAGTTTAGTAATCCTTTCTTTTTGTGAGGACATTTGCTAGGTTACAGAACATTAAAGAAGATCAAGATGTGTGTTCCCTCATGAACCACTCATAAGCTCTAGGGGTGACAGACACATACATATACATGCAACAAACATTATGTTGTAAATGCCAAATCACAAGGGGGTGAATGACACGCTCTGGGGGCATTTCTTGAGGAAGGGCCAGCAGGGTATGCAAGCAATGCAGTTTCACAGGGATACTCTTAGAAGACATTCTTGTGCCAGATTTAGTGCTCTACTGTCGCCATCTTGAATTCCTATCATTTCTTAATAAAGAGCCCCACATTTTCATTTTGCAGTGGGCTGGTCCTAAATATGAACTTGTGTGTATGACAACCAAGGGCAGATGGTGGACACTGGGGAAGTAGAGTAGCTCTAAGTTTCCCAGAATTGTTGACACTTGATTTTGGTCTTGAAGGTGAACTGGAATCCACAAAGAGATGAGGAGGAGAAGAGGCAAATATTCCAGAGAGAAGATATAGAACAAAGACATGAAAAAAAAAAAAACTTGCTTAAGAATAATAATTAGGGTCTCACATCAAGGCAACATGAAGTTAAAAGAATAATTTGTAATCGGATTTCCAAGGGCCTTAAAGGCCTAGCTAGTAGGTTGGATTGTATTTATATAAAAGTGATAACTTGGGGCACCTGAGTGGCTCAGACAGTTAAGTGACCAGCTCTTGATTTCTGCTCAGGTCATGATCTCACAGTTCCTGGGATTGAGCCCCATGTCAGAGTCTCCCAGAGCCTGCTTGGGATTCTTACTTTCCCTCTCTCTCTGCCCCTCCCACACAATTCCCCCACTTCTTTCTCTCTCTCTCAATAAATAAATAAACTTAAAAAAAGTGATGACTTTAAGCAAGAAAATGAAATGAAATGAAATGAAATGAAATGAAATGAAATGAAATGACATGACATGACATGACATGACATGACATGACATGACAGCTGGTGCCAGGGGTGAAGCTGTGGAGATAGACTAGAGCATGAAACCTCTGCTAGAACATAATGGCAGAAATCTAGATAAAATAGGATGACAGGTTGTAGACAGCAACGGAAGTGGGGATGAAGAGATGGATATGCAAACAGATATTCGAGGGCACACAGTGTTTTATAAACAGATCCCACGATCTGTCTTTCATCCTTGAAAGACAGCACATAAGATAATTTCATCAGGCCCACTGAAATGGACAAAAATGATAATATACTTGAAGAATACTACAATTTTTTTTTGTTCAAAAGTTACTAATCATGTATAAATTAAAATGAGGCCACTGAAGCTTTATAGCAAAGGACTAGCAATGTTAACTAAAACCAAAAATGAAAAAGAATAAAAAATAAAATGCTGATCAAGAATCTATTAATCATACAAAATACAAACTATCTCTTCTGCACTCGTATACCTTTATCTATAGCACCAAATAAATCAACAAGCATACTATAAAGTCAAATTAAAGGCTAATATTAAAATGAGTTTGATATGATGGAATCAAATCAGTTGATTTATAATTTTTTCATTTCTCATCTTATTCCTTTGAAATAGGAATATGATCATATTAACTAAGGAAATGACCCCTTTTATATGTCCCAGAGAAAATAAAAAAACTGTATTTTTCCAAATACAGATCTGAAGAGAGACACTGCATATTTTACTTTGGGCTAAAAAACTTAGTTGGAGGGGGCATCTGGCTGGTTCAGTCGGTAGAGCATGTGACTCTTGATCCCGGGGTCATGAGTTCAAATCTCACGTTGGGTGTAAAGCCTACTTAAAAAACAAAATCAAAAACAAAACTTACTTCGAAACTACTTAATATGACTTTTTAGATGGAATTTTTCTGATATTTTTTTAAATTTTTTTTTACATTTATTTACTTTTGAGAAACAGAGTGAGACAAAGTGTGAGCGGGGGTGGGGCAGACAGAGAAGGAGACACAGAATCTGAAACAGGCTCCAGGCTCTGAGCAAATGGTCAGCACAGAGCCTGACGTGGGGATCGAACCCATGAACCATGAGATCATGACCTGAGCTGAAGTTGGACGCTCAACTTACTGAGCCACCCAGGGACCCCTTTCTGATATTTTTCAAATCAAACTATTATGCTTTCTTTTGTTTAATTTTATAGCTACCATGTAAAGAATGTGATAATTACAGAAGTATAATAATTACAAAATAATCTTTGCTGAGGGTATCAACAGCACATAGTGACTTTCACAATGTAATGGGATTTACAAGACATTCAAATCAGCAAGCTACTATCTCCTAAGTATTGTCCTTTACCAACTTCTTTTTTCTTTTTATAAATCAACTTCTTTTCAATCTTAAAATGCTGCTTATGATTGTTATTTTGTCAATCATTTTTCTCAGGGTTCTTAAGTATTTTAAAAATGACTATAACTTATTAGCCAAACTGTATAGGTACTCTTTTGTAATATTGAGTCATCACCAAAATCTATAAAGTTTTGCTCTTGAGTAATAAAACGTTATTTATTTTTTTCAAGTTTATTTATTTTGAGAAAGAGAGAGAGAGAGAGGAAGGGGCAAAGAGAGAGAGAGAGAGAGAGAGGGAGAAACCCAAGCAGACTCTCGCTGTCAATGCAGAGCCCAAGGTGCAGCCCAATCCCCCAGCTGTGAGACCATGATCTGAGCCAAAATCAAGAGTCGGATGCTTAACTGACTGAGCCACCCAGGCACCCCTAAAAGGTGTTACTTTTTTAATTGCATGAATATCTCTCATCTATATGGAATTATAAACAGTCTGGTTAATGATGCTATAATATACCCCAAGACCACATTTGTCTACAGGGAGATAGACAAGAAAGAAAATAAAAAAAATAGTTCCTGACTTCAACAAGCCTATAATTCTTGAATTTGAAAAATTCTGTGTAGATAAATTAATGAATTGATTGGTTTTATTTTTTTTAATATACTTCACCTTATGTATTCCATTTCAAGGCCTTCCCTTCTTTGACATATTTCAAAGAAAAAGTTCCCCGTAAATGGAAACACTGGAAGGAGTTGGAGGAGCCACACAGAAAGACCCAAGATAAGTGGGAACCAGAACTATGGAGCCTAAATGTGAATTGCAGGCATGAGGTAGTGTGTATGTGTGTGGTGAGTGGGATGGGAGTGTTACAAGAAAAATGGGTGGGAAAGTAAACAAGAGCTAATCATAAAGGATCTTGAAAGT
This sequence comes from Puma concolor, assembly GCF_028749965.1. Taxonomy (NCBI): domain Eukaryota; kingdom Metazoa; phylum Chordata; class Mammalia; order Carnivora; family Felidae; genus Puma; species Puma concolor. The sequence continues at coordinate 195,470,312 of NC_141667.1, read as the reverse complement.
CACACTAAGGGATTTAAATTTTTGAACCACTCATATCTGAAAGATACTGAATTGTTCAAATAACAAAACAATGTTTTGAATAAATATCATTTTAAGGGTGTCAGGTTGAAAAACACATGACAGAGTACTTAAAAAAGCCTTCTACATTTCTTTCCCTGACTCTTCTTCCTATCAATTCTTATTAAAAAAAAAATAGAATAAATGAATCCACTGGAATATCTGCAATACAAACAATTTCCTTAAAAATTATATTGGGTCTTGACAGTCTTTGGAAGAAACTCTAAGCTGACTTCTGGGGTAAATGATGGAAAACTTAAAATATTTTTTAACCAGTCCGTATTAGAGCCGTTTATTGCACCGGAACAGGAATGAATCAAACAATTCCCCTAGACAGATATTTTAGATAAAAGTAAATAATTATATCCCTTTATTGATGGAGAAAAATGACTCTAAGAAGAGAGTGGTTTCAAGGCCTCTGAAGTTAAGCAACATATACTTAGGTCACATACAAGGCTGGATCCTTGAAAACACATTAGATTTATTTCTAACTCTTCCTGCACTGGGAAAATCTGGCCAATAATAAATTCAGAATACACAGTAATAAAGAGCAGGAAAATAACATTAAAAATAAGTATCAATCCTTAAACTGTAACAGGAGGAATGTAGATGAGATATGAAAAAATAGTTCTTCCTCTCATTAGGGCAGTTAAACATTAGAATAGGTTATCAGGTAAAGTCTCTGTAGACTCTTCTCTTCAAGGTTTTTAACATCAGGGATGCAGCCATTTATCTTGAATCGTTAAGGTAAGTCCTGTCTGCAGGCAGGTGAAGGACTAAATGACCTCTGAATTCATAAGTCATAAGTTACTTGTTACCAGCCGCCCGATTCTAATCATCAGGCAGGGTTTGTGTGGGCTTTTTTTTTTTTTTAATTCAGAAGTGACAATTAGCAATGTTACCTGCTACAAATTAAATATTTTCTAATTTTAACACATGAAGAAATTGTATTGAAAGTGTGTGGATCACAGATGAAGATCACCGTTTGTAAATATAGCCAGAATTAAGTTTTAGAGAAACTATCCCTTAGGTTCTAAAAGAATAAGCATTATAGAGACAATTTAAAATTTTGTCATTTGGGATGAGATTGGAAATACGAACAGGCATTTATGAGAAGAGTGCAGGAATGTTATTCTTGAATAGTATGATAAAATTTATATGAGAAATGTTTATGGTACTTTCTACATTGTGATTAATTTAAACAGATACTTAAATCTCTCCTTTCCTTCACTGCTCTCCATCTAGATCATGAAAAAGTTCAATCCTGTTAGGCACAGATGACTTCAAGGAAAATAAATTATGTTAATCAAAACAGCAAAGGATCAATAAACAAATGAGCACACAGCACAGATAGTGTTATTCCAAAAGGTACAAAGATTCATCTTACTCTGTTATCATGATTCTATGTAACTCCTTCTCTTCATTTCTCACCTCTGGAAACCAAGCATTGTCATGCATGACAGGTAAAAAATAAAACGGTATTTTTAGTGCAACACATAACTTCTAAAGTGAACCATAACATCTTTACTTGAAGAAAGATCTAATATATACACTGTGTGTACATACATACTTTTTAATCATGTGAATATATGCTGCAAAATGTTTTTTTTTGAAAAAAAACTTTTTCCTTAGAATTTCCATTTGAAAACTTTCTTTTTTTAAATAAAAATTTGTTTTAAAAAATGAAATGTGGACAATTAGACTGACACGTCATCAGGCAGTGATTATGTCTTGGTTATACAGATAACATTTCATAATACAGGTATTCGAAAAACTTCATTGTTAAAATGAAAGAACAGACCCAACTGCATTGCTTTAATGCAAGATTTTACAGGTTCAGAGAACAAAATGTGCAATACACTCTATAGCATTAACCTTCTTCAGAAATAACACTTGTAAATATTTTTAGAACAAAATTCCCACAATTTGCAAATACGGCCTAAACTTAGGAAATGAATTTTTACCTATATTCAAAAGATACTCAAAGGCTGCTCCAAGTGAGATCATGTTGGTCCTTACATATCACAATTCTTACCATTTAAGGTAAACAAAAAATTTTTAATGAAAATGTTGCTTTGGTTTACAGCCAGAATAGAATAATAAATTATAATCTCCCTCTCTAAGTTAAAATAACACTTTATTTCAATAAATTTAATCAAAGTTAAATTACTTTTAAGAAGTTATGCCCTTTGCCCTCCAAAACCAACAAACCTTTCATACCATAGTAACCTTACAAATTTTTAATTTTTTACTGAGAAAAAATATAAATAATGCTTTAAGTAAAATTAAACTAAACACTTCATGCAAGGACACCATCAGTCATTGGATATATCTGGAGATCACCTACAAGTGATAAGAAAGTATATTCTGCCTTGTATTCATTATAGATTAGTAGAAGTTTTAATTTTCTGGGTTGCAATGTTTAATTGACAAAAACAAAAAGAACACAGTAAAGGACTCATGGCAGTGACCGGTCAGAGACTTAAGATTTCTTCTTTTCTTCTTCTTTTTTTTTTCCCCTTTCTGTTTTGTAACCATGGTAAAACAATAGAAGTGAACTTTCCCTGAACTTTTCTCTTTAAAGGCCTGGGTCCACATTGACCCAGCAGGGCAAGCTGGAACCTGATACTATCAACCCGAGGGCTGCTAAAGCAATCAGGTTCAACAACAACCATATATGTTCCCTAATGTCATTTTGCCACAAAGCCAAAGCAAAAGCAAGCTATTTCTAGTAAAGAATGTCTTTCTATTGTTTCAGAGATTAATTCAATAGTCTAAACTTGCATAAAACATGGACTAAATGGTAGACTACAGAAATATATTGTTGCTCTCTTATACTTACATCAATACCAAAGTTTATTTGTAGATAAGTCCCAATATTGCAAGAAAATAAAAGCTCCTAGAAGGATTATTAATGAACAGATGACTTAAATCTTTATTGTTTTAGGTTATCTTACATTTAACTAACTCATTTTGCATAATTCTCATGGTAACCTGTTTTAAAAGGTAACACTGCTTAAGAAATATTTTCCCTATTTTTCTACAGGCAATTAAGGTAAGAAAACATAATGTACTAAATCCACTAATTAAGATATTTGTTATTTCTAAAACCATAATATGATAAATAAGAATTAGGTGGACTATAATAACACCATTTCCACCTCTTTTATTCAAAGGAGTGTTGGCATTTCTGTTCTAAATCCAGTTTTCAAAAATTTACAATTGTGTAACAAATTATTTTTTTAAATTGTGAGTATATCCAGAAACAAGAGAGAAATATAATTTCTAATATTCACAAATAAGCATTTTGAAAATCATTCAGGTTCAGCCTTTCTCATCTCCTAATGTTAAATTACAGTATTAAAAAATTTAGTAAGGATGAGGTAATAACAAGGAGAAGTTATTTTATCATTACATGACACGCTCTCAAATGTCTATATAAATACTTAAAATAAATAGCATGTATATCACATATTAACTATTATCAATTACTTTCAATTGCTAAGAGCAATGCTTAAATAGATGCTCAGTTATATGATGCTCAGTTATATGATTTCCTCCTGAATATATCCCCTATGGGCTTTATAGAACACTTTAATAGAAACAGTTTCAATGGTTCCAGTAGTAGCGATTGTATCACGTGGATGAGGTCTTTGTTATAGTTAACAATAGGTCGCAGCATATCAATGAGAAGGAACCAGAATTGTACCCAACACATAATAGGAGTTCAAAAAAATATTAACTGAGTGAAGAAATAGAGACAGTTCCAGAAAATCCAGGACATTAGCCACTATAAAAACAATTGTCCTTAAAATGGTAATTTTCCAGAATAATATAAAAAGATAGTCCTTTTTTGAAAAGTAAAACCATGTTTAAAACAACTTTCTTTTTTTTTGATACGTCAGTTCAAGTAAGTCAATTATGAGTCACCATTCCCTTGGGTAGGTGTATGCATTTAGGTATAGTAGTATATATATTTTACAGATGGCTAGACTAAATACAGACAATAAGAGATCTTGTCCCAATTTATTAAATATATATGGGATTCCTTATGAAAACACAAGTTTAATATTTCATCCAACTCTCCTTAGACTGAATTTCCAAGTAATAATATGAATAATATCACTAAATGTGCAGGTTTAAATCTAAATTGACTTTTAAGTCTGTCTTTAATACTTACAACAAATATATAGGGTATCAATGAGGGACATTAAAATTTAAAATGTGTACTATAACATAGAAGGGATAGAAAGAAGAACATGGAACCAAGAAATAAAATAGGCAGAGGGACTACCAGCCTAACGATTACCCAGCTGTTGAGGTTTTGATGGTGGGTTCATTGATTCTCTCTTCCCCCAGTTGGAGAACATAAGAAGGTAAGACTGAGTTTACTGATGAAGAAGGGAAAGTTAACATAAGTGGGATACTCACTGTGTACCAGATGAGTAGCATATCTCATCGCACTTAAATTCCAACAGTCCTAGAAGGCAGATATTAATATCTCCATTTCTTAGATGAGAGCTGAGTGGCCCAACAACATGACTCATGAATTTCAGATCTTTGTGTCAGACCCATGTATCTCTGATTTCAAAGCCTGTGTTTATTCCATTATAACATGGTGCCTCTGAATAAGAGACAATAGATCATTTGGCCATGGATCAAAAGACAAAAGTTACCACTTAGTAGATGTGTAACCTTGGCAAGCCACTTAACGCTCGTTTGGAATCCACATATCCCCTTCATTAACATGTTCAAGGGATGTTAGAACAGATAAAATTTTTAAATCTGAAGTAAACTCGTCAAAGAAGCCAATATTATCATGACATGGCTAATAAGAATATGAACCGTGAAAGCAAAGGAACAAGATAATTTAGTGTGTTCTGTGATTTCTAAGAGTATATTCTCCAAATTTAAAAATGGGGTTTTCTAGGGGCGCCTGAGTGGTTCAGGTGGTTAAGGAACCAACCGTTGATTTCAATTTGGGCTCAGGTCATAATCTCATGATTTGGATTTGAGATCAATCCAAAGCCTGCTGCATCAGGCTCTGTGCTGACAGTGCAAAGCCTGCTTGGCTTTCTCTCTCCCTCTTTCTTTCCCTCTGCCACACATGTGTGCATGCATGCTCTCTCTGTCACTCAAAAGAAATAAACATTTTTTAAAAATAGGGTTTCCTATGTTTGTGCCACAATCTTCACCCCATTTCTACTTTAATGTTACTGTTCTTCCTCGTACCCTGCCTGATTTCACTCAGTAAAGGCATTATACAGGAATTTTAATAGCTGTCAATACCTACGTGTTGGTGAATATGGAGTATATAAAGAAGACTATTTTCCCATGAGAAAAGGATATTCAGTAGGCTATACAAGGGACAACTTTTGGTCTAGTGGGAGAATTGATGGACTCCAAAGAATAAATTTCTTCGGTTGTTTTTTCATGAAAAGGCAACAAAAATTTTAGTTCTTAGACCTAAAAACTTGTACCTCATAATAATTTCTAGATCAGCTTAAAAATGAAATTGATGTCTACTTCATCAATGATTAAAACACACTTCTGGGAAATTGGAAATGGTGTTTTCCCCTTTCTCAAGGTCCAAACCCATCTTTCCATTGGTCTACAAAACATCTGGATAGTTCACAAGCACTTCAAATTCAACATGTCGAAATAAACTTCTTTCCTTTCACCCTAAACCTACATTTCATTACCTACTGAAGCCCCTATATCTGTTAATAAACCACCATGTGTACCATCACCCAAAGCCCGATCCAGGGATCATCGTAATTCCTCCCTCCTCCTTTAGTATACTTTCTACTTCTCAACTCAATGGTCACCAGCTTCTATTGATGCTACCTATGATATTTCTCAATTCACTCTCTTCTTCAGTCACATTGCTTCTGCCTTATCTCAGACCCTTCCCCTTCTGCTCCTGTAGTGTACAGACCTAGATGTGGTCTACGCAGTAATAGCATTCCAGCCCCTTCGGTGCACTCTGCAAATCTTCCAAAGCTCACCAAATTTCTTATCATAGGCTACAAGACCCTTTAAGATCTAATGCCTCAATTCCTTTCCAGTATAATATCTCAAAACTTTCCCACCCTCACTCAGTACCTAATTACTTTCATATATCCATGCTTTACAGATGCTAATCCTTCTGCCAGGAATGCCCTTTCCTTCAATTGTCCATAGGAGAAACCCTAGGCCAATTCACACCAATTTCTTCCCTAATCGCCCCACGTGCATGCATGTGGCTCACCAGCTTCCATCCACTTCCCAAATACCATGGACTCGATTATAATATTTGCCATGTTAATATAATAATCTATATACCATTTCTGACTCGTCACACAAAGCATTTGAATGCAATAACTATTTTCTATTTATTTCCATTTTTCCAGAATTTAACACAGTCTAGTTACTAGCTGGAAATTAATACTATACTTTCTGAATGAATTAACTGAAGAAGCAACAAAGTAATGATTTCAAAAAGTATATATTATGCATTAAGTTACTGGAAAAATAGTAAAATACAGTAACCATTTTTCTGGAAAGAACCATTCTTCATCAAATTAAGAGACAGAAAACAGTAAGGATTTATCTAAAAAGATTATTTTATTGAATAATAAGTATATATGTAATGCCTACCATATTTAAAATATAAAATAAATGAAAGCAAAACAACACAGAATGTTATGTGCTACAAAAAAATTTTAGTTTAAAAACTCTTTTAACTGTCAATCAAATAATACAAAATATTAAGTCATCATTGCCCTTTAAAATCCTTTTCAACAAGAATTCCCTAATTGTACTTTCACTTTATCTCACTGTACCAGTAAGTAAATAAATTAACAAAATAGCTTTTATCACACAGAATAACCTTTTAACTGAGGGATTATCTCTGGTTTATTTTTCATTTCTTTCACTGCAGATAGCAGTTCATGCCTCATTGATTAGTTTGCTAAGGTGGTGACCAGAAATGAAAACACAGTCTCCCAGATATTGCAAGGACCTGGGTGTGTAATCACCCACACGCACATGCACAAAAGCATAGAGCACCATACACACACACACACACACACACACACACGCACACACATTCATTCTATGCCTCTATGCCTGGCATTTAGTTTCTAAGAAACCAAAAGTCAAGTATTATAAATACTTCATTTCTATCTGCCCATGCTCTCATATAACTCCGTCTCTGAGATTTACTTTTCACAAATACTTTTTTATGAAGTTGTACTTAAGTTTTTTATTTAACCGTTATTTAAACTGCTCATTTCAGGGCAACTTTCAGGGAAGAGGAATGTAAAGACAACAATCTAGTTTCCTCCAGATTCCTGCTGTTTCTGAATGTGGTGTTTGGGATGTCTTTGAATGCACCTACACTTGCGACTTGTCATATTGATCACTAAGCTCATCATTTCCAGTCAGATCTTTAGGTCGAACGTCCCTTTCCTTTATTCAGCCAAAAATATCTGAAATTATCAATGCAAAAGAAATTTAAACAAAAAGAAATCACAGAGACCAAGTATGACAGTAAGTGGTAGAGTAATCGGAACCAGGGGGAGTAAGCCATTCTGACCTGGCCTTCTGCACTCACGACTGTTGAATTCTGTGCCCTGATGTTTAAAAAAAAAAAAAAAGTCATCGATCACCTAGCATACACCAGGAGAGAATAAACACAAGTTTGAAGAGTTCAAAACCCAGAACAAAAGAAGAGGAAAGAGATGATACAGACTCACATGACAAATGAACGCTTTGAAAAGAGATCAGAACAGAACAGAAATTTTAAAACATTTTATGAAGGGTAACCAAATAAAAGATTAAGTTTATTCTTTCCACTTCTGAGCTTAAAAATAAAATGAAGAGTATGTTGGCCAGACAGAAGGAAAAGAGTTACAACTTATTCGATTTATCAAGGATACTATAAAACAGACATTGGCATTGGTACAGGTCTTAGCTCATTCACTGCTGAGGACTCTTTCCAATCTGAAATTCTGTTACTCCCTTCACCATAGCCCACTCTCCATCTCCTAGTCCACTTGGCTGTATATTCAAATCTATAGTTTCTTTTTTACTTCATTTCCTATTTTTTTAATTGGGTGCTTGTTTCCTTAGGCTTTTATGTTACCCTGATAACTGGCTGTTCTGCCAAAATTCCCAAGGACTATCTCTCTTACCCATTTGCTTTTAGTATAAAGATCATCAGGCAAGATGATTTTAAGAAATAGCCAAAGCAAGCTTTAGTTCAAGTCCTGAGTCTCCACTTAGCGGAGCTTTCTTTCTTGTTAATGATCGGCCCCCTCCCATTGATATTTAAACCCATCACCTCCCCATCCATACTTTTCAGTATTTTGCTTTCAACAAATCAACCAAACCCTGCAGAATTTAATTGATAATTAAGGTTAAAAGCTTAAATTATGAGCATTTGCATTTAAAAGAGGCTCCTTCTTCTGTGTGAATGCAACTTCTACCGCTATTTCTTAAGAAGAAAAATAAATGAAACCTTTGAAGGCCACCTTTGAAAGGTTGCCTTTGACCTAATATTAGAATGGCTTGCTTCATCATAGGATTTGGCGCTCAAGGAACGTCACAGTTCCCATATCTTAGTGCACTGTCTCCACTCCTCTTCTTTAGGCCTTTCGGCCCCTTTACAAACTTCATACCCAAATTCTCACCAACTGATGATATCTGAGTTCATATTACAATTTCATGCATATATAAAAGACACACAAAAATTACTTGTTGCACTGGAGTTAAATGCATAGATATCTTCCAGAAGTCAAAACTGCCTGATATTTTCTTTTCTGTCCTCACATCCTCCACACTTCATATGTATTGTGCCATCATCGGTATTTTCCTCTTGGGTAAGGGAAGAGGTAATAGCTATTCTTCTATCAAAAACGGATTTAAAAAGTGACCACCCCAGGAAGCATCACTGAATTATATTGACTGCTGCACCCTTATTTCTGTATTTGTCTTTGCTGCTTATTCATTCATTCAACATTTGCTAAAATGTGTGTCCTGGGGAAGGTGCTGGGCAGAGAAAGACAAAAAATAAATAGATAAATAGGCTATTTAAAATGGTGCCTTTAGAGTAGACAGGAAAGACTTCTCTAAGAAAGTGAGGTTTGAATACTAGTATATTAATATATATTTCCAGCTATGGGACTAAAAGAGGAAAGTGTTCCAGCAAATGGATACTTGAATGCAAAGGACTTTACATGGAACAACGCTGGTCTGATCAGGAAACCAAAGGAAAGCCAGTATGACTAGAATCAGTATGTAGAGGGGAGAAGAGAAAGCGATAAACTCTGAAAGGCTGGCAGTATAAAAAGTTTGGGTTTCCATTGACCTATCAATAATATTTATTTGTGTGCTCTCTTATTAAGTCTTAAATCTTTTCCTCTGCACAGCACGCTTTTCCATTCTCCAAATATGATATATTCTCTCTCTCAGGCAAAAGACACACCTTGCTGCCCTATTTTCAGCCACAATGTCTAGTTCAAGGCTCAGCTCAAAATCATGTTTAACAAATGTGTTTGACTAAGTAAATTAGAATGTAATATAAATGGAAACCATTCATTTAAAATTCCAAAGCACTCCACAGTGTTTAAGTTTTCAGATTCTATAAAGAATACTATCTGTATTTTAATGAAATATGAATCCTTTGCCTGCTAACTACTCCTTGATGTAAGGATTACAGCACAGCCAAAGGTACATTATACAAATGTCTATATTTAGTCTTCCTTTGTCAATGCTTTGCTATCCATGTAAAAGATCAAGATCAACATAAAGGTAATAAAGTGATACATAATAGCACACGGTTATGTTCTCTGTACTTTACTTATCAGTTCTAAGATGTCTTTATCAAAAGGTTCACTTTCCTTCAGCAGTGCGTCTATATCAGGCTGTTTTCCCCCACCACACCTGTCAGAATGTTCCTACACCCAGATAAATGTAACTGCTATTAGATACTGAAAGGAAAATGTAAATCTGCTTTATATAATGTATTTCTCTTGATGATCCACAGCTACTTCCTGTTATAAATAACTGTACAGTGAATAATAATAGTAACACTGGTTGGAAAAACTAAGAAAAAGTAAACTATGGATATTTAAGAAACAAATCCACCACACACCCTCACATGATGAAAGTAAAACTCAATTTCCAAATTGGCAAGTGATAAAATATGATTTCACTGTAGTATAAATGTTCGGATATTAGGCCTGGTGCCCTTGTAATACATTTGCCTAATACCACAGTAAATTCTTTCATTGTTTTTCCCCAACTAGGATGACAACCATCTAACCTACATAATATTAAGCAGACATTTAGTTCCACTGATGTGAACAGCCAAGAGATTAATGCTGACAAAGCTAAATTACACAAGAGTCAAAAAATGTGATCCAACAATACAATTATAATTATCACTAGGGGAGGTAAAAGATGAACATATTTTCATCTACGAAGGGCTCTGTATTAAAGGGCCAAACACTTAAATGCCACTTACACTCATTCGGTAACTAGGGGTATTCCAAATTCTATAATTGTATGACTTTGCATATATTAAAAGCAGCTTGGTATTAAAGGCTTCTTATACCAATTTTACAATTACGGGTCAATCTCTACTTTTCATTTTCAACCACTATTTCAAAGGAACCAAAATAATGACCAGAGTCATATGAAGATTAAAAAAGAACTACTTACTTTCTCCCAATTTTGTTTCACTAAACCTGCAGTGCAATTAATAATTTTTAACTTAGATTGTTATTTTGTGATATCTTAAAATAAGTCAGAAATTCTGACAAATTTTTCTTCTTTAATTTTTTTATAAAAAATACATAATATCTCCTTTAAGATTTTAGATTAAAGTTCTTAACAGTATATCAAAGCATTTTACTTATTGATGAGTACAATATAGACACTTAAGGTTATGAATATATACCTGAATGCTTTAATAATCCTTTTGAGCAGTGTATGTATTATAGCAATATTTATTATAGGGATAAAATTAGAAAATAAGCTCTTAAGCAATTATAAGCCTATACCTTTATTTTTACTCTAGTATATAAATCATTATTCTGAATAATTTCTATATTAGAAAGACTATTCCTTAGCAGTATGCAACCAACATGTGCCAGTTTCTATAAATGAGTTTCTATATTACATATTTTTATACATAGGGAACACAATTGGGATGAAATTGAGGAAACTATCTTCCTTTCAGCTTTTCTTAGTGACATGGTAGATGATATTACAAAGTTCAATACTTTTTGTTTTGTCTTCATCACGCTACATTCCTCCACCTTGAAGCTTGTTGAACCTGCTAATGAATGCAGACTTCCTATGGGGTTTTACATCTTTGGATAGAGAGATAAGATTGCTTGTTTCTTTATTTAAAAAAATAATAATTCATGAAACTCTATTCCCTTTTAATAACTACGAGATGGAATCCTTTATATGTAAAATTCCAATGGTTTCCCAATTGCAGCCTCTTGTGTCTAAATCATACTGAGCATAAAAGAAATCCTTTATTTAATAGTTTTCTTGATAGGAAATGGGTTGGAAGGGGCATATTCCCAGAAAAGTATCACTGTAAGAAGCATGGCTTATATCAATGTAAATATTTTCATTCATTTAAAATGATCCCCAAAACAAAGATACATCATCCTCTCATTTATCATTTCACCTTCCTAGAAACAGCAGTTGTAAAAATGTTGATGGAGACTTGAAACTCCAGTCCTACAATATCATTCAGTTTCACAAGATGAGGAAAGAGGTTTGGATTTTGAGTTAGGAGCTACAAATTTCAGTGTTTGCTTGTTGGTGTGATCTGAAAGTTTCTGGCCTCAGTGCTTGCATCTATACAATGGATTTAAATATACTAGTTCCTGGTGTTCTCCAAGTGAGTAGTACGAATTTGAGGGTATGGGTAGCAAAGAGTAGGAGGGTTCTGATCACCCTTCCCTCAATGCTTGGGTGCTGAGCTAGAGACAGAATAACTGCTATTTGGAGATTTTGTGAAGGAGTGACAGTACTGTCTAAATGCTTCTGTAAATGGGAAAAGCTGAGAGCTCCCAGCTTTGTTTTAAACTTTTCCCACAGATTAGGGCATCAAAATCAGAGAACAGCCATACATTTATCTACCTTAAATAAAATGAAAGCTACTCAGATGTCTTAGTAAACTTGGTACCCCGAATATTGCTGTCATGCTTTAAGACAGAATTTCAGACAGCACAGATAAATAGGTATCTGAGCAGTAATGTTGAGAAGCTCTTTTGATGTTGACTTGCATTTGACACAGTAACTAAACTTGTAATCATTACTGAACAGAAGATTCCAATATTGATAGTTCTTTTTCACATATGGCATATAGATTTTGTTTTTAAGCAAGGTGTATTTGTTTAAATTTATTTGGTAACCCCACACCAGTCCTCCCTGTTATGTCACAATTTAAACGACAGATTTCTATTTTGAATTTTTTGTTTTCACTTTCCTTTCAGAATGTTTTGATGGGCAGGAACAATTCTTACATTCAAGTGAAGAGTCCTTTTGGCATTAAAAAAATATTTTGCATGCATTCACTCAGAAATAAAAATCCCTATCTAATGAGAACTACTTCAAACATCTTAATTTTCCATAGTAAAGGCAGCAAATATAGAAAGATTTGTAGCCTCAAAAGATTCTAAGGGGTTTATGATTGTATTTATCCTGTTTAGCTCAAATGAAAAGTAATTTGAAAACCTTCCCCCCAAAAATGATTCAAGTTTTCTAGACTTGGACAACTCCACCTGGTGATCCTCAATGAGGCAAAACTTTTTGTTAAATGGTCTTTTCATGTATGGACCAATGTAATTACTTTTACAATGATTAAAATTAGTATATTAAATGCATGCCAATTTAAATCCCAAATTACTCCCACTGACCAACACAAAAGCTTGAAATCATCAAAATTTAAATAAAACCTGCTTGGTCACTTGCTGTTCAAAATAAGTTGGGAGCACATTTGAAATGCTGCACACACACCATATATTTCCTTTCCTAATTTTTTCTTATTTTCCTAAGTAAATCAATTATTTCAAAGTCTGTTGAATAGACTATTAATTACTGATATCTAATAATATATGGAAAATTTTTCTTTGTTTTAATAACAAATGAAACAAATTAACTACATTATGCCTGGAGTTTTAAACACAGGAAAAAAAATGTGAAAGAATTTGTAACTAAAATTCTACATGATTTATGGCCATTTTAATTTTTAAAAGAAAGTCTCAATTAGCTCCAATAAAGACCATATTAGAGGAATAAAAATCTTCATATGTTTGACAGTTTCAAAATTCGTCTTACAATTTTTTCTTCATCCATGAATCTTTATGTTACAATAAAGGTCAACCGAAACTAACTATAATTTCTGGATTAACAAAGGAACAATTCTTTCCAACAATTCCACCTGTAAATGGAGAACCTCTAGCAGGGGCTGTTACAACTGGCCAAGAACGCCAGGAGTGACCAAAACATATGCAGTCTATGTGTCCTATAAAAAGTATTTAAAAACAAAAATTTTGAAAATAACTCTGTGATGATTCGGAAATGAAATCAGTATAACAAAAAGGACTTGAGCATTTTCCAGCAAAATCATAATACAAGGATTATCTCTGAAAACCATGTTTATACAAAGGCATCTTCATTGCTACAGCTGTAACTGTTTTGAGCAACGTAGCCTTTAAGAAAATGAAGCCAGATTCAGCTGAGTTTCAAAAAAAAGATGAAAAAGAAAGAAAATAAATATGAATTGACTTGAATATGAAATTCTAACTTTAAAACTCATCTTAGGAACCCTAATTTGATTGAAGCGTGCATTGGCCCCTTCTCTGATTCCACTGTATTATTTTACTTCTAATATTTAAAGAAAAATACCTTTGTACCTTTGGCACATTCACAGAATAGTTGATCAAACTGCATAAATATAAACTATATAATGTAGTTAGAAACAGATGGAAATAAAAACTAAACATACAAATTCAGTACATTGTGACAATTTGCAACTCTATTGGCATTAAAGTACATACGATACAACATTACAGCAAAGTTGAAGTCAGTTAAATCTTGATGTTTTCTAAAATGTTTTTAAATATTTATTTTCTCCAGAAGTATTTTGACCTCTTATTTGCACATATAAATTTGACTTTGGTCAGTGAATGTTCTTTGTATAAATTGGTTAAGATAGAATTGATATTATCTATTAGAGAAATGAGCTCCTTAATTTATCACAATATTTAAGATGGCAATGGTCATTGAGATAAAGCAAAAATGTAGGATATTTTGCTTGGATATTGTTCTGAAAATAAATAGTATAAATTTAAAAATCGTTAAAGGAGACCTAAAGAAAGCATGTTTATGCATGATGGGTTTTTAGAAAGTTTTATGATCTCTAACAGTTGTATTACATGTTTTTGTTCTGTTTTATATAGATATACTTTGTTCCACTAGGTATTTGCAAATATGGGTTATATTAGAGTGGTTTGTCTTTTTGGATAATGAGTTTCTTTGAGAACCTGTTGAAGGTTATATACCCTTCTAGTCAGTAAACATATGGTCATATGCCCAAAATTGGGCATGCAATGTCAAAGGGCTTCCAAGATACCCACACCCCAGAACCCCAGCTAGTCCAGGACTCTGCCATGTTTATGCCTCTATTCTACTTAGTGCATAACACACCTGCATACCTACACCACCCTAGGTGAATAAACTGTGTTTTCTCCCAGCTTTATTGACATATAATGTTATATAAATTTGATGGGTACAACTTAATTGGATATACATATATATTGTAAAATTATTATCATAATAAGGTTAATACATCCATCATCTCACATAGTTACCTCTGTGTGTGGGGGGGGGGGTGGAAACTTAGGACCTACCTCTTAGCAATTTTCAAGCATGGAATATGGTATTGTTAACTACGGTCACTATGCAGCACATTAGATCACCAGAATTTATTCATTTTATAACTGACAGTTTAATAAACAACACTTTGTTTCTGTTTTTGTTTGAGAGAGAGAGAGAGAGAGAGGGAGCACAAGCATGCGGGCACAAGGGCAGAGGGAGAAAGAGTGAAAGAGAGAATCTTAAGCAGGCTCCATGCTCAGTGCAGAGTCTGACACGGGGCTCCAAGCCACCACCCAGGCTGGGATCATGATCTGAGCTGAAATCAAGAGTCCCACACTCCACCAACTGAGCCACCCAGGTGCCCTTGAAATTTAAATCTATGCAGGTTTATCTCACTTAGAGAAAAATGTGCATTTTTTTCTAATTATATTCACATAGATGCTTGTTGTATTACCGAGATAAAACTCAGAATACTACGTTGATAGCTAAGAATTAAAAAAGCTGATCTAGTTGGAACAAATGAAGTACTAAAACGTAGGCTTAGTGGGATTTAACAAAATATTTCAAATGGAAGAAATGAAGGTCTGGATTCTGAGCACCAAATCATATGTGAATTTGAATCCAACTAAATGAAAACTTTCTAATTCTAAATGTAGATGTCTAACAGAAAAGTGAAATGGTATTTGTCATTAAATCTATAGTCAATGAAAAACTTTTATTTACACCCAAGGTATTAAAGTGAATTAAGGAAGTAACTATTGCACAGGAGTATTCATCATTTAGGCCTAATTTTAGTATGCAATTCTCCTTATTAAATATCATGTATGAAATAGTCTGATTTATCATCTTATCCCATTAGATACTGTCTAGAGAGGCATTTTTTTTTAAACAAATGGTTAGGAAGACTTTATTTTAGTCAAATTAGATTTGATACTTTAAATGTTTATCTATCTAATATGATCTTTTATTAAACAATTCTTCAGCTCTAGTGTATTTTTTGGTAAAGTTTTAATAACTTTCCTGTAATTAAAAATAGCATATGATATCAGAGACCAGCAGTAATTAAAAGTAATCAAATTTAGTGAAATGTGTACAAAATAAAGAGATCTGTACATATTTGGTTAAGGAGCTCTCAACTGATCTGCTTTTTTATGTAAAATGAAACAATGCTTATTATTAAAATAATAGGCTAAGTTCTTTGCCTTGTTTTCTGCTTTTGTAAAATGTATTGCTCGAGAAACAAGTCTTCAAAAAACAAGGCCTAAAAAAATCTACTACTCAGGGTGCCTTTGAGGATATTTAATTAAAATCTAATCCTGCATTCATTAAGGCTCACATAAATTAAGCTGTCATTCATAAGATTTATGGATTCTCATTTGCATATTGCATACAATTCATCAATTACTCAAGTATGAAAGGAGCACATTTCCCTTGGAGCTGCCTGCTACCCTGCCAACATTTGAAATGAGGGAAAGAGCAGGACTGTCAGGCATTCACACAAACTTTCTTCCAAATGTCTGCTCCTTGATTAATCTAATTTTCTAGATATTCCCTACAAGATACACCAACAGCCCTGGTGCATATTTCTATTATTTCTCCTGTCTTCATCACCAAAATCTTCTAGTCTTTGAATACTTCTTCATGTCTCAGTGATTATTATTTGTTTGCTAACAATATAGCATTGATGATTTCTTTTCATCCAAACGTGTTTGATGCACACAAGCAAATACAAAGAGTTGTAAGCTCTATGTTCGTTGATTTTTAACATTAATACTTTGTTATCGATGATTGGTTTATATTATGTGTAATAAAAAGTTGAAAATGAGGAAATGCAGGGGCGAGAGAATATTACTCTGGAACGTAGCTAGTATAAAACCTTAGGTTTTTAGAGAATTTCATTTAGCATTTCAGAAGACTCTAAAACAAAGCCACATAGTAAATCATTGATTCTATAGAATTCACTCAATCAGCTGTAGTTATATGCTACTGCACTTTTCACACGTCCAAGCAAAGTAGTAACCCAGATTAGTTTGTTTTCATTGTGCATAAAGCATACTGTGTTAATTCACTTGTCTTCTCTGGGGAGTAGATCTTAATTTCAGTGGCACAACTTGGAAGTAACAGTCCCTTCCAGACCATACTCTGGAAATCTTCCAACAGGCATGTGATCAGGTGTGGAATTTAATGCAAAACAGTCCTCATGTCCAGCACTTCTACAATTAAAATATATGAATGTATCAGCCCTCTCAAAAATTACTTCTCCTGAAAACATACTGTCTCTTTTATGTCAATTAAATGGGAAAAAAATAGGAAGAAGTGCCTTTCATAAACATTAATTTTCCATGGAGTACATCTACTCCAGTACAATTCAATTTCAACATTTAGAAAATTTTATTTGGTACCAGGGTGGACCTTATCTTACTGTGTAAATACCTGACAAAACTATGATCATATCTATTTGTAAATGCTTACCTATTTAGAACCCAAAATTAGAATTCCCCAAATTAAAACGTAAACATCTCAGGTTAAGTGTTAAATTAGGAGAGCCACCTTTAGGTTGATGTTGTTAGCAAGGAGTCTAAGGAAATGAGTAAACGACTCTAAGGACTATACCAGCATAATCATCATTATTTTCACTTACAAAAACTGTGCTTCAAAAGAAAAAAAAAAAAAGGTACTCAGCAATAAAAATAATTGTCACTAACCCCTTACAAATCCATTTAACATGGGAGAAATAAACGCCTTTATAAATTTAATCAGAAAGATGAAATCATTAGCATGCTCAATTTATAAAGTGACTTTCACAACTGAAAGCAAACAACAGACCAGCTCATGCTTTGTATTCATTCAAGTTGGATGGTTCATCATAATTCTCAGAGATCTGTGCCCGAGACACTCCTAGAGCACTGTCTGTCTTTTAACTCTTGCATTCTCTACATTTCAGTTTTCTCAGCATGAGCTGTCTGCTTTATTCCACCCAAGTAATGTGTAATAGAAAAAGAATTGTTCTAGTCTCTAATAATAAAGCTTATTTTATTTCTTCAATACAAACCACCTGTTCGGGTTTTGTTTTGTTACTGAGGGTTTTTTTCAACTATGTAAATTAAATATGATAATTAGCAACCTTACTCAATATAGCGGAAAGTGAATGAAAATCATATGGAAGGCTTTATTTTCTTTATTTAGTCTTTCCTATAATTCACCTCAGATCGATAAATGACTTCCAAGTAAAAGAATACAGAAAAGTCTAAGAGTAATGGACAAGAAGGGGCAGATTTACTAGATCACCTAGGGCACTTAAGTTGGAGATTCTGCATTAAACATTTGTGTAGATGAAGTGAAATGGTTTCATGTCCCAGAGTGCAAATTTGGTTAGAATAAATTATTCCCAAAATGAACGCGCTTTCTTTTTTATACCCCTGTTTTGATTAATTATCAGGTCTAAACTGGCATTTCTTAACCAAACTCCACATTCTAGGTCACACATATGACAGAAAATACTGACAGATTAGAATGTCAAGAGGAACAGAAAAAATCTAGGTTGCGTAAAATTTCATTTCAAGCATGTAATTTTAGAAGATAATTATTTCAAAAGCCACACACAATAATGATTAAATAAGAAGACAGTCCTCCTCTTTAGGAAAATTAAATGTATTTTCAGGAAGGAAAGCATCAACATGGCAATGACCTTGACAAGAATCTTAGGTGACGATGGTCCATCACTTGTGATCAGGATTGATATCCATCAAATGAAGCCATCACAAAATTATTCTCATGCCAGCACACTGCTATTTGTGTTACATCACTTAATATTATTTAAATATTACTCAGGGCTTATGGAATCTATGCAAAACAATAGCAAGGCACAATGAGGGACATGGGGACAACAGAATGAAACTTTAGCACCAGTTGACAATAAAATAGGAACGTGCAAAGTCAGTAGTGTATTTCCATAAGGTGATGAGGTTTTCAGTCACACTAGAAGAAGAACATTAGGTAATCAGTAATTCAACATACAACAAAAATTATAAAACTTCCTAAAATTGTTTACAATGCTTAAAGCAGGTTAAACCTGATGGGTATCTGAGTTCCACAAACGTACACTCCTAATTCCACCTCATGTAAAACTGCTCTCATTTATTAGTGAATCCTAAATATAAGAATGCAAGGGGCACCTGGGTGGCTCAGTCAGTTAAGTTATCTTACTTCGGCTCTGGTAATGATCTCGCAGTTCGTGAGTTCAAGACCCGCATCGGGCTCTGTGCCCACAGCTCAGAGCCTGGAGCCTGTTTTGGAATCTGTGTCTCTCTCTCTCTCTGCTCCTCCCCTGTTCATGCTCTCTCTCTCTCTCTCTCTCTCTCTCTCTCTCTCTCAAGAATAAATAAACATAAACAAAAATTTTAAAGCATGCGGAATAAACATTTTATTGCTGGTCCTCTCAAAAATCATCTTACCAAATTATTCTGGATATGTGTATTATTTCTATAAAAGAATGTATAAGATCAAAGACATTTCATCATGATACAGTGAGTGTTGATCAGCTTTACTAATTTTATAACAAGAAAAATAAAGCACCAAAAGGATAGACTTGTTCCAAAGGAGGGCAAAGGTCATTACGTGGGGTTATCAGCCTAGTGCATTCTGTACAAACCTGTACTTCAAGAAAAATCAAGTATTTAAACTATTTATATATTTCTTTTTCATAGGTTAAAATCTAAGTACATAAAAGCAATAAAACAATAAATATTTGTGTAAAATATATGTTCTTAATCACATGAAGAACAAGTCCTCTAATTCCAAATTAGCATAGCCCTATTATGTGCATGCAAAGCAAAAAAAAAAAAAAATCCATTCAGTCAAGAGATGTTTACTTTTCTTGCACAATGTTGTCTGATTCACATTTGTTCCTCTATGTATTGTCTGTGTGTGTGTGTGTGTGTGTGTATATTATGCATCTATATGTATGTATGTATGTAAGGGTATCATAGAATAACCATCTTAGCTCATTGTTATGGTTGTAACTTTAACATCCAAACAATAGCCTCCGGTATCATAAACACTTGGGTTTAAAATATTGGGAAGTTATGAGAATAGATGCTCAATCCAACTGGATGCCCATCTCTATGAAACTTAGTCCTGAATTCTCCCAAATTACATCTCTATACAAAGAAAAATATATGGCTTACATCTTTCAGAAGTTATTGTAAAGATCAAATAGAATAATTAATCTTAGCTCCTATAATTCCAAGGGGTCTTCTGAAATAATTTCATTACTATTTCCCTTTTTCATGCTGCCTCCCTGAACTGTTAACTCATAATTAAGCATGTAGTCAACTACAATCTCCAAATAATTTTCACACATAACATTGCTAAATAAATAATTTTCAACTCTTTCAATGCAGCGTCTAACATGTACCTCCATGAAATGTCTGTGACCTATATTTGATCTATATCCCAGCCTGCCAAGATTTTGGTGATCTTAATTCCATCAGTATCTACAGCTACTTACTGTAGATACAGTATTGAAAGTATCTACCACCTTTTTCCCTCTACCTTCAATTTTTCATGAAATCTATCATCTCCACTTCAAAGGGTCTATCAAACCTATCCCTCCCATTCATTACCTCTTCCCTAGTTCAACCTTTAGTTTAATTACCTCTCTTCTTCACTTAAAAAGCCATCATTTGGGTCCCTATTCCCTAGAGCAGAGGTCAAATTACAGTCTACAGGCCAAATATTACCTCCTTGTTTTGGTAAATACAGTTTTATTGGAACGGAGCCATACTCATTTGTTTACGTATTGTCTCTGGCTGTTTTCACACTACAATGACAAAGCTGCATAGTTGTGACCAAGACCATATGGCACACAAGGTCTATAATACCTATTTACCATCTAGGCCTCTACAGAAGCAGTCTACCAACCACTCCTCTATTAGATATCTCCAAATCCCTTAGCATGCACTAGAATATCTTTATGGTCTGACCCCAAACTCCCATTCTATCATCTTCTCTTATCAATGTGTTCTCCTTGTTCCCACCTCCTATATATTTACTCTTATATCATTTCCTCTAACTGGAACTCCTCCCCCAATATCACTTCCAGAATAAATTTTAAACATATAGCAAGGTCCTCTAAAAAGAAATGATGTTCAGAAATAGTCAGTAAAGAATGATACACCATATATGTCTAAGTTTTATTTTGCTTTAAATGGTTACTCTTATTTGATATGTTTATTCTTTAGATCCCCTGTGATAACTTTAACACCGCACTGGTACATATCAGGAGCTAGTGAAACTACTTTTTCACCAGCAAGTGATTTGGACAGAACTAGGCAGCAAGAGTTTTTTAAACATATAAATAAAGCCAAGCGGTAAGAGTGTCCCAATTACTTCCTAGGAGTAAGCTAGTCACTTTGAAGTTTTTAATAATAGGATGGCATTTTCTTAATGACAGCATTTTACAAAATTATACCTTTGTCACCATAAAGAATCCATATTCTTCTCTTAAAATGAATGTTTATATATAATCCATGTCCATAAAATTCTTTCCTATAAGTCAAACAGAACACACCTATTAAAATTTGTTTTAAAAAATTAACTCTTTTGAATATCTATCCCTTTGTACCTGTCAAAGGTATTGCTCAGTTGGGACCCCATGGCCTGAAAGAGTTAATGTTCTGACTCACCAATCAGTTCCTTTATACTTTAAGTAATCTAGACTCTGAAGAAAATAAGTCCCACTATTTTTACTTCCCATGAAGGAATCCATCTCAAAAACGTACATTCTGTTATAATATAACAAATCTTTTTTTATATATAACACAACAAAGTCAAAGTTTGCTTTAGATAGAGACAAGGATTTAGCCACATTGCGCCTTACAGTAAGATTAAAGACATCCTGTATACCATTTTTGGCAGCTGTAAATGATTGCTGCTCATTTCATATCTCACTTTTTATTAAAAGGCCATATAAAATGCTTTAAAAATCTATCTTTGTGGTACTAGCCACAAGAAAGCACTCAGCTGCATCAACAGCAGTAAGTACAATGTCAGTAGAGTCACAGAAGTTTGCATGTATTTTCTAGACATCCAGCTCAAGCATCTTTGTGAATAGCTGTGGCTGTCTCCAATAACCAAATAATGATAATTATTGAAATAAAACCTACAGGAAGAGGAAATTATTGCCGAGGCTTTTGTGACTTGCCTTAAAAGAATAAATAATCTCTATGTCCAATTACACCAAACTTCGTTGAGTGTTCACTGAGTATGTGGTAGTATACCCCCTCAAAAGTACAAAAGTATAATGATAAAGGCCTTGAACACAGAGGCATTTTTATGGATGGAGTCGGAAAGACACATGGAAAAGTCTCGTAAGTTTAAGAAAAAAAAATTGATCACATTTAAGCAAATATAATGAGGGATTATAGATTGAAAACTCAGGTGAACATAGAACCTCATGATAGCAAAACAAACAAACAAACAAACAATCAAAACAAGTGGAACATGGTCTGGTACATTTGAGAGGGTTAGAGAATAAGAACATTAAGAACATTTTAATACATTCAAAGTGCATTGCTACTTCTATGAAATATGAAGTCAAATGAATATGAATGCTTACTCTTTTTTCAATAGTTAACCTAGACATATACATAGAATAGACAATCTTAACAATAGGATTGTATCAGTGACAGTATGTTTTCTTAATAGATCTGATGTGCATGAGTACCTTCATTCACTTAATACTTACTGAAATTTTATAATACATAATGTAGTACATCTTACGTGTTCAGTTTTGTGGTACACGAAGTTGAATCAGACATGGGTCCTGTTTTATTAGCAGAGTAACTAAAATATAAAACATGTTTATGGATAACCATAATACCATTACGATGTGATAAATGATGTTTTTATAAGTTGATGAGAAAAAGCTGTAGGAGTTCAAAAGCAAGAACTAGTGGCTGTGAGAAACCTTCAGAATATTCTTAAAGGAGATGGCATGTGAGAGAGCTCTGGAATAGAGGAGAGACTTGCAAATGGAGAATAGGGCAGAGGCAGAGCAGAGTTGAGGAGAGGAGGTTCATTCCTGGCATAGGTACGAACACCAAAGGCATAAAAGAATAGTGAATATATCATTTAAATTGAAGTAAGAGATAAATCTAGGAATAGTTTGACGACAACACATAAAGAGCCTTAAAAAACAACAGATTGATCTTTAACTTTATAACCAGTCACATTTGGTTATTTATAATCAATAACTTTGAAGTAACTGTTCAAGGATTTTTTGAGGATTCATTTCTTTTGCCATTGTTTGTTTTCAAACACAAATGGAGAAAGTTGTATGCAAGGATATCATTTAGAAGATTCATTTTTCCTGAAATCTATGATGTCCCAAACTTGATCAACAATACTATAGGCTAGAGACAATAGAAAGGGTGAAGTTGAGAGAATATGAGCTGGAGAGGTAGAGAGATTATGATCAACAATGCAGATTAGTTTATATATCGAGGTTAAATGAGAAAAAAAAAGCCTCTTTATTAATAAAAACTTTAAGAGCCTGGTTGGCTGAAATCAAAGTGATCCCACTGGAAACAGGAGCAAAGATGAAAGTGAAGATAAATGTTGAATATATTTAGTGGTAGTGGAATTTATATGTGAAATTCAAGTAATTGGACATCTACTACAGGTGCTTAGGAGAGAGAAGGACATACATTTGGAAGTCATCTACACAGAGATAACAGCTCAAATCATGAATTCTTTAATACTTTAAGAAAGAGTGGCTCCTGAATACTGCAATGTACTTGTGATTTTCGACATAATTTCATCAGTAAGAGTAGTTCACTAGGGATGTGACTCTCCAATGAGAAATAATCTCTACAAACAGGGAGACATAAATCTCAACCTTGAGAGACACAGATAGAACAGTGTACTAAGGCAGGACGAGAAAAGAGTTTTGTCCCACACTATCTCCAATGTTAGCAGTCTGATAAAAAGACTACAAACAGTTCTTCAGCGGAAAAACATATTTATGATATTAGTTGAAGGATAAAAATGAGGGGAAAGAGGGATCAGAATATGGCATGGAAACCGGTATAATGAAAATTTAAAAAGAAAGCTGCCAAATGCTGGAGGGAAAAAAAAAACAACAACCAGAAATGGTAAGAGGATAAGAAATGAGGTAATCTGGCAATTAGAACGTTGTTGGTTACTTTCAGAGTAAGTTGAGAAATTTCAGTAGAATTTTTGTGGAGCCTACACACAAGATGTTGTGGAGGATGTTAGAGATGGAAGATCATGAAAAGAAAAGATGAAATCATCAGGGCTTGAGGCATTAATAGTGTTTAAAGAAGATGAACCCATGTCTACAACAGCATTGTTCCAGTAGAAATATGCAACCGCCACCTGACTTTTTACATTTTTTGGTAAACATCTTTAAAAATTTGAAGTTAAATTAATAACATATTTTATATAACTCAACATGTACAAAATATTATTTTCAGCATGTAATTAATATGAAAATTATTGAGATATTGTACCTTATTTTTTCCCATTATCTTCTCCAAATTTCATTTGCACTCTACACTTACAGCATACCTGAATCTGGACTATTGATATTTTGAGTGTTCAGAAACCACAGGAGGGTAGTGGCCACTGTGCTGGGTAGGAAAGCTCTAGAAGAAGAGAGCTACATGCTAGGAATGGCTTTTGAAGTTGTTGCTTGACTGCTAAGTTTGGTTAACTGGCCAATAAGTACTATTATGTATATATTTATTTTCTCTCTTTCTTGTCATAAATACAAAAGAAAACAATGAGAAGGTGTTTGAATTGGGGATCACAGAATACTGTTTGAAATTCCCTTTGTAAGTAAGCAAGATTATTTGAAATGGGAACTTAAACTAAGACACTTTGAAGCTAATCACATGAGCTTTTAAAGATACAGTATAAAAGTTAAAAGTAGGAAATACTTCCAGGATTCCTGAAGTAAAAGACACATTATAAACAGAAGACTAAAATTGGTTTGAGAATTTCAAAATCATTCCTCATGGAATCATAATTATATCAACTTGTATAAATAAAAGGTCAAGAACTTTCTAAATAATTGCATCCAGACATTGTCTCATTAACTAGAATCCCACACGCAAAAGTAATTCAACATCTATCAGATTTATCTTTTGCTCACTCTGTTTTCTCAAGACTGATGAAGACAGCCAAATCACACATCTGGCATATCTTCTTCAAGCCATTTTTACTGCTACATCAAATAAGATGAATTCCAAATCCTACACTTTTTACCAATCAAAAAAGAATTCACTGTAAAACAAAACAAAGCAAAACTATATTATTTTAAGAATATTTTCCTTTATTTTAGCTTTTATTTTTTTTTCTTATTTTAGAGAGAAAGAGCATGAGTGGGGGAGAGGGGCAGAGGTAGAGAGAAAGAGAATATTAAGCAGGCTCCACGCTCAGCATGGAGTCCAACTCGGGTCTCAATCCCACGACCCTGGGATCATGACCCGAGCTGAAATCAAGAGTCAGACACTCAACCAACTGAGCCACTCAGGCATCCCAAGAATATTTTCCTTTACAAGGTATGCTCACCATTTTTTTTTTTAATTTTTTTTTCAATGTTTATTTATTTTTGGGACAGAGAGAGACAGAGCATGAACGGGGGGAGGAGCAGAGAGAGAGGGAGACACAGAATCGGAAACAGGCTCCAGGCTCTGAGCCATCAGCCCAGTATGCTCACCATTTTTATTAGCAATTAAAACTAAACAATAGCATAGCATATGAAATGAAAAACTAGACACCTTAGAATATAGATACTGTTCTACAATTTAAAAAAATCACATGGAAAGAAACTTCAGCCTACTTAAAAAAATATGCCTCAGTAAAATTCTGATTTATTTATATTCACATGAATGTGCTTGAAAGAAAAAGTGTGCTTATGTTAGGACAATTCACATTGGTAGACCAACCATCCCTCGGAGCTGGATGACACAGACACAAGATGGCACCAACAGTAAAGCTGGATGAGATATAATTGTATGTGCTCCTGCTATATATATATATATATATATATATATATATATATATACACACATACATATATAATATCTCCAGCAGTCACTTCTCAGTACCTCATAATTTCAAATTGAAACTTGCTGGAATTTCTAAATTGATCATGTCATCATATGACAATACCATGTATAATGTGTAGTCATTTTTTATACTGAAAAACATAAATTAAAACATAGATTGGGGGGTGCCTGGGTGGCTCAGTGATCAGACTCTTGATTTTGGCTCAATTCATGATCTCATAGTGATGGGATTGAGCCCTGTGTGGAGTTCTGCACTGAGCATTGGAGCCCACTTGGGATTCTCTCTCTCCCTTTGTCTTTCCCTTTCCCCATCTCAAAATAAATAAATAAACATTAAAAAATAAAATATTGATTTGGATATTCTACTCAATATTTTCAAAATTCTTTCAAAATGAAAGCCGTTGCTACCTGCCATTTGTCTTTCATACTTAAATGAAGGATATTACCTCTTATTTCATAAGATTTTCTTGTAGAGTTGACTTGCTATGTATATATTATCTTCCCACCTAAGCCCAAACAGGTTCATTGAAACAATGCCTATGGCATATTTGACACAACCCTTCTATTGTACAGAGTACCAAGGCCTTCAATAATTGATTTTTGTTTTGATTATTGGAAGGAGAAAAATAGGTAAAATGCCCACAAAGAATTGTCTTATCCGGTGATGGTAAGCAAGGACAGGCTGGCACAAAAGACACTGGTCAAACAAGAATTTTCTTCATCTCCTCTACAAAAGGGCTTCAATTCTGTCCATCATCATTAGGGGGAAGTTTTACAATAAAAAAAAATACATATTAAAACATGGTATTGAGAGAAAATCCCACAATTTACTTGTTTACTCCATTTAATATTATATTTTCATTTTTCTGTTGAAGATAAAACTGTAGCAAAATATTTCTCCAAAATGCTTGACAAAATTAGTGATGCATCTGAAAACATATCAGAGATTATTTTGCTGCTGAATTTGAAATGTGAGTTAATTCAGTTAAAATATTAAAATCTAGGGGTACCCGGCGGGCTCCGTCAGTTGAGCATCCCACCTCGGCTCAGATCATGATTTCATGGTTTGTGAGTTCGAGCCCTACATTGGGCTCTGGTTGACAGCTCAGAGCCTGGAGCCTCCTTCAGATTCTGTGTCTCCTTCTCTCTCTGCCCCTTCCCCACTCACACTCTGTCTCTCTCTCTAAAAAAATAAATTAAAAACATTAAAAATAAATAAATAAAATAAATCCAAATCTATAAAAATAAAATTATTGAACAGGTATAATGGATAAAGATGGAAACCAAATAATTATCCTTCCCAAATCCCTTTGGTAAATTAATGTTTCTTCCATTATTTTCTAGGCTACTCTGGCACAGAAGGAAAAAATGAGCCATCCGTCAAATAATGAAATAAGAAATAATTTCATCTTCCAGAAAACAACACCTACGTATAATCATTTAAAACATTGAAAAAAAATAATACTAATAACATAGCCCAATGGATCCACTGGAAACCAAGTTTTACTAATAATCTATGGAAATTCAACTACTAAAAAAAAAAAAAAATCAGCATTTTCCTCAGTTAAGGTTCCAAGTATCAATTGTGATTACTAGCCTTTTATTCTTTCTTCTCATCTCTCTGAATAGCATACTAATGTTCAAAGTGTAACATGCAGGGGCACCTGGGTGGCTCAGTTGGTTAAGTGTCCAACTCTTGATTTTGGCTCACATCATGATCTCACGGTTCATGAGTTCAAGCCCCACATCAGGCTCTGCGTTGACAGTGCAGAGCCTGCTTGGGATTCTCTCTCTCCCTCTCTCTCTCTGCCCCTCCGCCACTTGTGCATGAGCTCTCACACTCTCTCCCTCCCCCCACCCCAAATAAATACATTTTTTAAAAAATGTAACATGCGAAGTGTGCTAATCACTATCAAGCAAAAACTTTATTCATTTAACATGAGATATTCTCAAAATGTATTCATCATTTCAAAATTGAAACTCTATGCTTATAACATATACTCCTCTGTGAAAAAGATAAAAAGAAGAAAAATGCAAACAAATATTTTGTTTTTAGTTCCCTTGAGCAAATAGCTGATAATAAAAAACAAAATATGTTTTATTATCAGTAAAGGTGCTATTTTCTCCTCTCTCTGGAATCACAAGCTCTTCCAAATGTCACCTTGGTTTGAATATCTCAATATAATTCCCTTCTTCATCTCATACTTCTTTTCTAAAAAGGTAGAAATATTGCAATCCTTTTTACCTCAAAACATTAGTATACAAAACTCTTAAATAAGCAAAATTTGCCTTTACTTTTTCTCTTGACCTTACTTAATATCTCCTCTCTAAAGATATTCTAATACTTTTTATTCCATGTGCTATTTCTCCAAAGATATTTACGGGGTTTATAGGAAAGTTCTACTTCTAAAGACACATAACAAAGGTGAAAACCAAAACACTGGCTTCTTGATTGGATAGCTCTTTAAATAAAATAACTATTATTGGGGCACCTGGGTGGCTCAGTCGGTTAAGCGGTTAAGCCGCCGACTTCAGCTCAGGTCATGATCACACAGTTCGTGGGTTCGAGCCCCCTGTCAGGCTCTGTGCAGACAGCTCAGAATCTGGAGGCTGCTTTAGATTCTTGGGGCGCCTGGGTGGCGCAGTCGGTTAAGCGTCCGACTTCAGCCAGGTCACGATCTCGCGGTCCGTGAGTTCGAGCCCCGCGTCGGGCTCTGGGCTGATGGCTCAGAGCCTGGAGCCTGTTTCCGATTCTGTGTCTCCCTCTCTCTCTGCCCCTCCCCCGTTCATGCTCTGTCTCTCTCTGTCCCAAAAATAAATAAATGTTAAAAAAAAATAAATAAATAAATTTAGATTCTGTGTCTCCCTCTCTCTCTACCCTACCCCACTTGCACTCTGTGTCTCTCTTTCTCAAAAATAAATAAACATTAAAAAAATTTTAAATTCAGTAACCATCACTGAAGTCCTGGTTTTTGCACAGTGGTGTGTTTGACAAAGTAGAAGAATGAGTTTTCAGTTGCATAGGGAACAGGACATGCATATCCATAAAACAGAAGTCAAACTAGAACACACAGCACACTGATCTCAGTGCCAAAATTACTGACCAACTTAGTGTCTTGTGAGTTTAAAAAGGACAGATCACTAAATGGAAGAGTAATCAGGGAATGCCTTTATGGACCCCTAAACAGATCAGGCTCTATGAAACAGATTGTAGATAAAAGCCAAGGCAGGAGACACCAATAGAATTAAGACACAGTCATGGAAATCATAACAGTATATTTGAAACACAGGGACGAGATTGCCTGGTCTGCCTCAAGTCAAGGGTTGCTGTTAGGATTATTAAAAGCAAGAAGCCAGATTACGTTCCTATATGTTTCACTTTTTTGTACAATTCTCCCAAGACTTCTATGAGGTAGATATGTTCTTTCTTGCAGATAAGCGTATAAGGAGACTTTAGGCTTTTGCCCAGCCCTCCTGACATGGTAAGTGGAAAAGCCCAGGTATGAAACTCATTTGGAAGATATTCTATGCCAGGTAACAGGGATGGGACTTGATTCCTTAGACAGTATGCATTTTCTAAATATCTTTAAACAGTTTTTATGACTTTATAAAATCAATAAGATTGATATGGGTATTTGATTTAAAACTCATTTTCTAATATATTCATATTAGCAAAAGAGAAAATTATATTTAAAAGAAACTCTTTGAGTCTCCTTCAAATAAAATGAGTCAATCCTTATACAGTTCTATTTGTTACCATGTGATCTCAGCTTCTCCTAATTATGTCAGGAGTCAACCGGTTTACAGAAAGATTTTATCAAATTGATTGAAGCCCCAATCCCTGGAAACTAAAAGAGAAATATAACAACACAGCCACATGCCATTTTTTCCTACTTCTCACTTCCAAAGCTCAACAGCACAGAGGGACAGATAAGGTGTGAATGGAAAAATTTTACTATCCTGACATCTGGTGAAAATGTCACTTTACTGAAAGTATTGCACTTAATAAATTTATTTGTTGTGATGATAGATTCCCTCCTAAGTAGTAGAAAAAGAAGCAATGGAAGGTTGAAGTATTTAATAATTTTTAGAACATTTTTTAACATTTATTTATTTTTAAGACAGAAACAGAGTACAAGCAGGGAAGGGGCAGAGAGAGGGAGACACAGAATTCAAAGCAGGCTCAAGGCTCTGAGCTATCATCACAGAGCCCGACATGGGGCTCGAACCCACAAACCACAAGATCATGACCTGAGCCGAAGTCAGATGCTTAACCAACTGAGCCACCCAGGAGCCCCAAACTATTTAATAATTTGGAAATGATAATCTTCGGATAAACTAACCACCACATTATGTATTTTTTCTAGCAATTAAGTTTAGAAACTTGCAAAACAATGAAGTACAGTATCCCAAACAAGGCATGGAAAACTCACCACCCTCTGCATCAGTTAGCTCATGGCTGATAAATTGTAAAAAAGACACAGACAAACTAGAAAGTATCCAATGAGGCGAGATCTCAGTGCTAAGACTGAGAAAACACTGAAAGAAGGGGTGATATCATGCCTGGAAGGCAGGAAAGCCAGAAGTAAGTTGTCTTTTCAAATGTCTAGAGGATCATGATACTGATGAGGGATCAATGTGGCCTTCCAAACAGAAACAAGGAACAAAATAGACCCTTCCAATTTACTCAAGAAAGTAAGAACTCCTACAATGAATGTGACCGAACAATAAGAATATGCTGTTAAGAATGGTTTAACCACAGATTTAACAACTACCTTTGAACAACGTTGTATGTGGGTGACGGCTACGATTGAAATTTAAGTAAACTTTATGAAAACTATAAGTCAAATTTTATGTGATTTTATGAGAGCACACACAAAAAAGAAAGGGGTTTCTGTGGCTGTGTCAAATGAATGAAGCAGCACACTTTAAAAGTGTATGTAAACTCAAGCAAACTCCAGAATTTTTCTTTGATGTTCTAGCACTTTTGTCTGGGAGTCAACCAATTATATGAGCAATCAAACAGGTTTGGTTAAAAAACAAAAAAAAAAAAACAAAACAAAACAAAACTATGCTTAGAATCAGAGTTTCATTTTATTTATTCGTTTACTTTTGGCAAATCAACATCTCTGAATCTCTTTTTTTTTAATATCTCAAGTAGCAATGACACCATGTGCATGATAGGCTGAGGTGAGTATCAAAATAATCTTATTTCAACTGTGTCTTTTTTGTTGTGGACTATGCGGTACTGAGCATCATGAAAGCTTGTTTTCATTGGCTTTATTTTGTTTTCAAAATAAGTTTCTGCCCGGTATTTCGTCCCAGAAATCTCTTAGTTATTAAAGAATTCATCTGTCCTACTTTAGTTTACCTCTTCTTTTCTCTTCGAGTTCTACTAGTGGTTCATTATCATGAGAACATATGTAATAGCCTCACAAATGCCTATGAAAAATGAATGTTTTGTAGTAGTGGCATCTCCAAAAGATAATTATCATACAAACCTCAGTATGCATGTCAGAAGATTTGACCTCACAGCATCAAAGGGAAGAAAAGCAATAATTTCTTGCTACTTGGTGAATATGCAAATTGGATTATACTATCATAACATAAATCCTAATGGATGTCTAAATCGTAATGGCATGGCACAGAAGGCTAGATGAAACATAGCTTCATAGATTTCAAGTTTCCACCAACAAATCTGTTTCATCAAACGTGTCACCCAGATTAAGAAATAATTCAGTGTGGATCCTCCTGGAGAACCAATCACCAAGCAAGTGCAAAATCATATAACAACCTTGTATAATTGTGCAACTGTGTGTCCAAAGGACAATGTTACAACGGGAGTGGTGCTTTAAAATTCACCAACCTGGGTGCAGCCATATTGGAATCTGCCATTAGGTAAACAAAACAAGGTTCCCACTCCCAAGGAAACTGGAGGGCTCTCGAGTGCAGGGAAATGGGGAGGTTGCCATGTTCTTCTACCACATCTCAAAACATGAGTCATCCATACTTGTCAACAATGAAGACAATATCTTAAAAAATTGTTGTTACATCTAATAAGTGGCATTAAAGACAAGGAAGATTCTTCCAAAATGATAGAGAGGAAATTCATATGTAGGGATGGAAGAGAATGTAGATATTAAACCCTTCTGTTTATAGATGAGAAAGTAGAAGCTTATGAAGGGTACAAACTCAATCACATTTGGGTGCCGTCTGGCTATTGATGAAATGAGCTCACTTAACTGCTACAATTTTTTAGAAACCCAGCACTAAAAAGGGCATGATTATTACAATAGGATGAAATCCACTGCAAATATCCCCAAGTTGATCCAGTACAACCTTACATTAAGGACCTATTTGGAACTCTTATACCTCTGTGGCATCAACAACCCATTCCTGGCTGTGACGATCTTCAGCACCTCAGATAAAAGAAATGGTAACAGAAACCATGATCTGCACATTAGCTCTGTTATCTGATGAAGCCATTAAGTAGTTAGTGCCAGCCTTGATTGGTTGCTCACAGAACTTTATAAAAGTTTCTAGGTTCCTTCACAAGTTTAGTAAGACTTCTCAAATAGTCTAACTACAAGTGAAAACTATGTCAACTTATAGTCAATTGAGTTATTTAAATATATTTATTTAAGATACACTACGAGGTGCCTGGGTGGCTCAGTAGGTTAAGCGTTTGACTTCAGCTCAGGCCATGATTTCGTGGTTCATGAGTTGGAGACCCGCATCAGATACTGTGCTGACAGCTCAGAGCCTGGAGCCTGCTTTGGCTTCTGTGTCTTCCTCTCTCTCCCTGCCCCTCCCCTGCTCACACTCTGTCTCTGTCTCTGTCTCTCTCTCTCTCTCTCAAAAATAGATAAACAATAAAAAAAAATTTTTTTAAAGATACACCATAAATACAGTATAAATATTCTCCCCCAAAAAGATTCAGCTTGGTGGAGTACACACTTCTTTAGGAGCATGTATGAATTGACAAAGTTATGTATGCAACTATAAACAACCAGCTTGGCAGTTAAATTTATATATTATATTTGTATATATGAATAGCTCTGACACTTGGTATCTATTTTATACAAAATGAACAGTAACTAGCTTTTATAAGAAAACATTAAAAACAGTTCAAAATACAGCAATGAGGGTTAAAACTAAATTATCTAGTTTAGTCAGCAGACTCTGTAGAATTAATAAATAAGAATTATTAAAAGCAAGCTTCCCTGAGCAAAAAAAAAAAAAAAAAAAAAAAAAAGTGTTTATGCCCAAGCTGGCCCACATGCAGGGATGCCCTCGGGCATGCTAGGACTTTCTTCAGGAAATGTTTGGTTTAGATAAATTCAGGAGCTATATTTACCTAGAGAATGTCTCTCCTGGGTCCATGGGAAGAAGCAGGGATATCTTAGTTCTGCCTTCCAAACCTCATTTCCCTAGGGATTCTAATTGAATTATGTCCTAATGGGTTCTTGGATAACACTCTAGCAACTTTCTTAGAGCCAAGAGGCCCTAAGTACTTCAGGTAAGAATTTCAAGACCACCCTGGCCAACTCTTACATTCCTGAGGTGTCAGAAAGGCTCGCCCAGTATGTGTATGATCTTGCCAGGTAAACAAACGAGCTATTCTGTGGAGAAGTGAAAAGTAATAGAAAGATCTTTTGGAGACAGCCTGGTGGCTTTCAACTGTAAAAAAAAAAAAAAAAAAAAAAAAAACCTAAGTAAACTGAGGATACCTTTGCCATCCAAAGTCAACTTCAAATTTATTACTAACTGGCTAACTTTACACATGCACTGGTACAGATTAGCCTGAGTAAACCATATTCCATTAATGGGATCCAAAAAAAAAAAAAAAAAAAGCCATAAAACAATGTTGAGGTGGAAAAACAAAATATACACTGAAGGTGGGTAACAGTGTCACCGTTCAGCAAAGAGTGGTAAGAAACATTACTTAAGACAAAGAAAACAGCGTGGAAGACAACTTTGAGACAATACAGTGACGTTCATAAGGCCAGAACTTAATCGCCATGAATAGCAGCTAAAGGATGTTAGAGATGAAAGGGTACTTGAGGATCATTCTATACGTGAAGAAAGAAAAGCCCAGCCCCTTATTTTTTTGATTTTGCTTTTTTTTTAATGTTTTATTTATTTTTTGAGAGAGCGCAAGTGGGGGAGGGGCAGAGAGAGAGAAAGAAAGGATCAGAGCGGGTTCTGCACTGACAGGTTGACAGCAGTGAGCCTAATGTGGAGCTGGAACTCACTAACCCTAAGATCACGACCTGAGCCGAGGTCAGAAGCTCAACCGACTGAGCCACCCAGGCCCCCTCCAGCCCCTTAGTTTTTTAATAGGGAAATCTACTTAGAAAAAATCAGTAGGACAGTCTGCTTACCCCATTGGAATGATATTCCTGGTGCTTGCTTTCCCGACCATCCCCAGTATGTTCTTCACCATTGGCATGAGCCTGGGAGCTCCACTGAATAAAAATCAACAGATTTTCTCCATGTACTGCTATAGCATCTCCCACTCCCAAATCCTTGATGTCTCTGTCCTGTGTGAACTGATTGGAAATATGCTTCCTGAATTTTCAAAGAGCAGTGTGCCCTTTTATCAGCTCAGACAATAATGCAAGCACTTCAAAAACGCATGGGACATTTTCTTGACCGATGTATAATTCCTCATAGCATCAATAAATTCTCTAATTCATCTCTATTTCACCAGAAATGTGAAAATTACACAGGCAAAACAGAATATCTAATCATTTAAAATATTTTTTTCTCTGCTCACCAATCCAAAATCCAAACACCTACATGCTGTGAAAAATATCGAGATTGTAATTTGCTTAGCTAAAAATGTGCAACGACTAGTTTCTATTTAATATATAATTTTAGAACACTCTGTAGATTTTGTTTGGGAATGTGTTAAGAAAAGGTTGAATACATCAGGTAAAGGCTATGTGAACACATCAAATGAATGATAGGACATTCTGCAAATGCCAGCACTTACCCCAGAACCTAGCACAGAGTAAGCCCTCAATCAATAGAAACTATTATTAGTATTAACTTTTTGAAAAATTTTCCTCATGTGTCATTCTCTCACATGAGAGCATTCCAAGAAGGTTTTTTTAAAAGGAATCACTCCTCAGATTTAAAACATGACGCAATGATGAAATGTAAATATTGTTGAAGGGAACAACATGTGGGAAACTGTTAGTCATCTATACCATTCTCAGAATCCAACTAGAGGCCAAAGTTTCACAAACATTACCTCTAAGCCTCACAACAACTCAACATCACAGTCATTATAGTCTTCTTTTTAAAAACAAGCACCATGAGGATGAGTAGTAAGAGGTAAATAAGTGGAGAGCTGAGGATTTGGAGACTACATAGCTTTCCCAGCACGGTCTTTCCACAGGGAGTCATACTCCGAGGGCCCAGCATTTGGTTTAATGTTCTGTTGCTGCCATCTTGAAATGATTAATAATCTTTGAACACAGGTCCCCATATTTTGATTTTGCACTGGGACCTGCAAATTATGTCACTAGTCCTGTCCTTTCACTATACCAAGTTGTTTTCCTAAATCGAAATACAATCAGACCATTTTCTGAGCAGAGGGAGAAAATTCACAGAATGCAAGGGGTAGAAGAATGATGAGAGAGAGTGGTGGAAATAGCCGACTGGAAGACAAAAATAAACACCTTCCCCTATTATGCTTTCCAGCAGCTACGTATGGAAACACCTTCTATGTGTGAGGAACTTTGTTGGGTATGAATACCATGTAGAATTCATGAATTAGGTCATATTCCCTCTCACTCCTGCTTTCCCCTATGCTCTTCCTCTGCCTGCAACACTCAGCTCCTTCCTCTCCTTCCTACTGTCCACTCATTCTCAGAGTCTACATTCAGTCATCTGCTCCAGGAAACTTTCCCTGATTT
The DNA here is from genome assembly GCF_028749965.1 of Puma concolor. NCBI lineage: Eukaryota > Metazoa > Chordata > Mammalia > Carnivora > Felidae > Puma > Puma concolor. The sequence goes on along the minus strand of NC_141667.1, from coordinate 195,434,344 downwards.
ACCAGGCCTTCCTGGGACACCCTGTCATTGCATGCCACTAGCAATCATTTACACCATCGTGTAATAATTATTTCTTTTCGGGGTGCCTAGGTGGCTCGGTCAGTTAAGCATCCGACTTCAGCTCAGGTCATCTCACAGTTCGTGGGTTCGAGTCCCACGTCAGGGCTCTGTGCTGACAGCTCAGAGCCTGGCACCTGCCTCAGATTCTGTGTCTCCTTCTCTCTCTGCCCCTCCCCTGCTCTCACTCTCTCTCTCAAAGATAAATAAATATTAAAAAAATTTAAAAATTAGTAATAATTATTTCCTTTTGATTGTCTTTCTAATCCATGGGCTGAGGGACTGTACCTTACATTGCTGCAATGCCACACCTATGTTTGTTTAATTAATAAATGCATGCATAAATGAGTGCATGAAAAAGGGATTGATGATCTAAACAAAAACATTTCAAGGAAATGGACCACTTAATAGCACTTGAATGTACTATTTTAACACGTGTCTTAACTGGACTTCATTAGGAAAATAATTGTTTAATTTTGCTACAAAATGAAAATTGTTTAGAATTCAACAGTTAAATACTAAACTAGGAAATAAAAGCACTGTTTAATTTAATCTTTCTCACTATTATTTGCATGGCTTTTTCATATTTTTAGTAATCAGTAAAATGTAAATTGATTTTAAACCAAGAATAAAAGAAATATCCTGAAAAAATGTTGTTTGATATTTCTACACTATTTACTTTTAAGAATTCAATCATTACAATAAGAAAACAGCAATATGTAGTTTACATAATTAGCTCTTGTAATAATTAGGGGAAGGGGTGGGAGTCATCAATGAAACATACACATTGCTGTCCAAGTTAAACCAGGAATTCCTAATGACTAACATTAATTGAAAAAAGACGGCTCAAAAAAAAATCTATGTGAAACATTAAACAAAGTTATCTGATGTTTATGTTTTTCTCCTTTAATAATTAATGGAATGTAAATAGTCAGGGGAGGCTACAGTTTTGCATTGTAACTAACCACCATTATAAATGGCAGTCAGATGTTTACATAATACCCAGAACCCTTCTGTATGGAAGGAGGTTACAAATCTGCCCCTTTTCCCTGTTCAAAGTCAAAAATAATGGTGCCTGATCCCCAGAGCATTCACTGCAAGAACTGTTTGCATATTCAGTTATTGTTTCTGCTGCGTCAGTCATCTGTTGAAGTTCACTCTAATGTGGCCCTGATCAATTCTGCCAGCTGTGCTTAAGTGCTGTTTACTATAATAACATCACACTGCATTCTTATTTGGCAACAACAGCTATGACAGCACCTAAATGCATTGAGAAGCCAAGATTTTTATCATGTACACAGATCAAATTGAAACTATTTACAGAGGACAGTGATGTTCTATTTCTGTCCATTCTAGTGAATACCAAGAGCGCAATAATGGCTTTGCCAAAAGCATTACTACCCTGCCCTTTCTAATAAGTGAAGAGCCTGTTGATCTAAATCCTCAATAGGATATAAAAATTATTTTCTGATTGTATACCTTATAATCTTGACCTTATAATCTTAAACATGCTGATTGACTTGAAATAAATAGACCTTTACCTCCAACATATCCTGATATAAGGTGTAGTGTGTGTAAATTACCTAAAAATAATTTCTTCCCAAAAGACCGAGCCGCCAAAACAGTAAAGGTGAAAGTTAAAAGGCAAACACAAATACAATCTTATAACAACAGATTAGGTCAACAAAATATTAAATATTATGCTCTGTCACCTGTTATAATAGTACATTTCATCTCATGTTAAGCAACAAGGCAAACTAAGCTAAGTATGTCACTAGGACGAACAATCAGTATTTCTACACAAAACTTACACAGTCATTGTGATCAACATTTGTTACTGTTTTGCCACTTTATATTTAAAGACTTTATAAGTGAATTCTACATTTGCATGACATCAAATTTAGTGTTGTTTATTGTGATTTTAAAAATCTCATTCTTGTTTAGGTGATTCCTTCATCGTTTCCTTTATAACACATATGATATAAATAAAACTACTGGCTGCGGGAAGAACAAAGTCACTGAAATGCCATCTTCTCAGAGGTTTTAATCTTCCTAAAGCAATAGCAAATAAGTGGACATTTTTAAGAATAGCATAGAAAACATATGGATAACTCTTAATATAAATTCATGTCATAGCTCATAAAGGCTCTGAAGGCTCCTTCTGAGCTATTATGGTGCATGCTGTGAATGTGTATTAACGTCAGTGCACAATCATATGTTAAGTACATAATATATTCGCATATTTAGTTCTATTCAAATGCCAATTTTAAAATATACTTTTTCTGAAGTCTTGGTTTCTAGTAGCCGTAATTTTTACATTAGCATCTATCAAAATAGTCACCTACTTTGACATTATTCAGTCTTTAAAATTATATTTGAACTCCCGCAAACTAGGAAACTATCTCTTTCTTTTCGTGCGCAGTCACTTAGCTACAGCCGAGTGAGAATTTTAGGAACTTATCTTTCTAAAGATGCTCAACACTTTATACATTTTATATTAACACTCTTTAGTAGATAATAATTATGTCCCCAAACAAAATCTTTCATTCCTGCTTTTTGTAGAAAACATGACATTCTATTACAATCATCAGGTTGCCAGCAAGAATCCAAAACAAAAATAATTCATTCAAACTCTTTAATCTAGTCATTGAAGATTGACAGTATCTTTTTATACTTTTGAAAGCTCTTTTAACATTAACTGATATTTTAGTGTGGGAAGAAACTAAAAGCTTTCTACATATAAAAGTTCATCTTTTACCTCCTCACCACCATCAGATAAAAGCATAAGGGGCTTGAAGCCACACTCAGATATACTGGTCCCATAGGAATGAACCCAGCGCATCATGAGTGCAGGGACAGGCAGCAAGTGTGAGCACTGACTTAGAAAAAGAGTCATGTTATCCCAGTAAGTAAGACAAGCTAGAGAACAGTTACATGTGACCTATTAATACTACTATGCATGGGATAATAGGAAGGCCTTCTTGTTACTCAAGATGAAGGTAGCCTGGCTAGAAAAATAAGCAAACCATTGCAAATATTGTAGTGACTGTCCTGTGAATGGATTGCCACACCAAATGACAGAACTCTCTCAATTCCACTTTCCAATAACTCCAAGGCACTCGGGATGTGACAGCATGATGAATACCACAACAGACAGCTCCAATATGGTACCATTTTACCAGATCAATATCTCGCTGCAATATAAGAAAAAAGGAGCTGATATTAGTCTACACAGTGTATTACAGATGAGGTACATTTCTTCTTACTGCACTCATGCTGAACCAAAGCAATAATTCATAGATCCCTTAAAAGGTTCCTGCACCACCACATGCAAAAAAAAAAAAGCTAATCTTTATTTTAACATCTGCTGGAAGATGTTATAGCTTAAAGCAATAGGTATGCAAGTTTTTTTAAAATGTCTCTCTTTATCATTTTATCTAGATACGGGAATAGCAAAGTATATCCAAAATCTGAAACAATACAAACATTCATAGATTGCTGACATTGTTCTATCATCAGGATAAAGAAAACTGTACCCAATATTTTACTACAAAGCTACCTTAATCCCTCTGCAAGTAGAAGCCATAGAACTTTCCACATTTGGGGTGTATGAAATATAATCAATTCTCCATTATCTGTGATGGTTTATTCTTTTTCGGATTATTCCATATTTCCTTTTCAAAACCAAAGTCACCGTGATCAAGTACTCATACTTAGCAAGACCCACAGAATAGGAAGCTGCCAAGAGTTCTTACCTACTGTACAAAGAATATTAGTTGCTAAGTGTACAACTCATTGAAAGTAATGCAAATAATTCTAATGACAGAGTCAAAATATAAATGATGGAGTGTTTTGTTGTTTTAAAATATTCTAATTTGTTCAAACCACAAGTACAAGGAGAAGTCAGAATAACAGATCATGCTAAATCCAAAGCCACCTAATTCAGACTTAATTTGACTCATGATTATCTTCTTTAATCCACTCTATTCATCATCTACTGGAGTGTTTTTCCTTTTCCTCATTTTCTCTCTTTTTTTTTTTCATAACCTGTTTCAGTAAAATAAATATTTACTTCCTGAAACAAAGTTCTATTAAATTAAAACTGTTCTATTAATGCTTTGTAGAGGAACTTAGCAGCAAGCTCACCTGAGTCCTGCTTCCTTTCCAATCATGCCCATTTCCGTTCTGGCACCACCCAAAGATCCTAATATAGAGATCCTCAATCAACATTTCTGAAAATCTGACACTGGCTTCTGCCAGTCTCCTGCCCAACTGCAGGTAATAGTTGACCCCCACTTACCTCCCTCACTGCCACTCACTGAAATGTCTGCACTGTGCTAGTGAAGTCTGTGACATATAGGAGTTAATACTTCACAAAGCTATGACTACTCCCAATATTTTCTAGTGTTGCCAACCTGAACCGTGAAGTAGGTCAGCACTAAGAGTTTTGTTTTACAGATAAGGAAAATGAGGTTTCAGAGGTTAAATGTCTTAGCCCATTGACCCAACAGCTGTCAGAATTTAGTAACCATTCTCTGGGCCAGTGCTTTCCAGCCCAGATTTTGTAATACCCCAGGGTGTCTCACATTTCCTAAAGCATTTCATGAAATTCTCAAAAAACATTCAATTAAAGACAAATATAGGCCAAATTATATATTTTAGACATAACCAGGAGAAACGGCACAAATATATAGTGCATCACAACTTGGTAAAGCATGGAAAACTGAGCTCTCTGGTAGTCCACTGCAAGCCAGGCAAGTCTTAGGAACAAGATAAAAACAGAGAGGTGTAATAATAAGACAAGCACGCTACCAGTCATTAAATATCATCTCATCTTTTGCACACGTCACATTTAATACAATTACATTTTTATTCAGGAGAAGGGCAAAAATATAAGGAAATAATAATCATAAAATACTGTTGTCTCTTGATCTGCTCTTTGAAAATTAGCAAGAAAACTGATTAACTTTGTCTATGGGTTTTGTTTTATCATCTTCAAGGTAATTATACAGACTGAAAGGTTGCCTAGAAACGCTTGACTTGGCTAATATTGAGAAAGGGTATTCAACAGAGTTACCACTAATATTTATCTCCCCAGTTCATGTAGCTTATTTCTTTAAAGCAGACATCGATCAACTGTGGCATAACAAGAAAGATGTGTTTATTTTATGGACATTTATTAAAATACCACACATGAGTGAGGACACAGAAAGATACTTGAAACACTAAAGCTGTTCCATAGTTAGATGCTTCAACGTGGATCCTCATCATAACAGCAATGCTAATCAAAGGATATTAAAATTAGCCATTGCACAGGAATTGTACTCCTCAAACTTACCTTGCCACATCAGGAGGTAGACCAAACAGGTATTAAGCTGGTTACTCTGACCAAAGCTAGCAATAAATCTTAACTCTCTTCTTTTTGCCGTGGAGGCAACTGAGGCCCAGAAGTGCAAATCATTTGCCCAACGTCACAATGTTAGTGTCAGAGGTGGGAAGATCTCCAAGTTAGGCCCAATTTGTCCCATTTTACCAATGGTACCCTTGAGGTTCAGAGACATTCCAGGGCTACTGAGAAGTAGAACTTGGGCTAGAATGCATGTATTCTAACTTTCAATTTGGTAGATGAAGAGGAACTCTTGTAGCCATCCATTTCTACACATGTAGCTTTCCAAATATGAGATACTTCACTCCTCAAATTAATGTCTAATAGAGACAAACTTGTATATTCAGTCTTCAAATTCAATTAAGGCTGTCCCTTGACTACTTCCTCCTTTCAAATGAATTTCAAAAGTGTTTATTTCAATCATAGCATTAGAAACAAATACATACAAACCCCTACTGTTTAAATTATTATACCAGGACAAAAGAACACAATATAATATTCACTACAGATAACTAATTCCTTAGTTGAGTAGGAGGCAAAAAATTTAAAAATTCTAAATATTAAAGAAAAATGTTAAATTCTTTTAATTCAAAAAACCTAAAATGCCTAAAACAAGATATTTAATAGTGTACTTGGACCTCATTTACTAGGAATTCCCTTTCTATTTCCCACTACTTCAGGGTTCTGAGAGTTGAGCATACACCTCTATCATTTGTCATCAGGTTTGAACTTTTTCAGAATACTGACAGGCATTAGATTCTGGTTCAGGGCTGGTTTTGCAAACAACGGAAAATTTTTTTTTTATTTTGAAAGATACTATTAAAAGTTGAATAGCCACTATGTCCTAGACACTGTATTAGGAATCAAAGAAATAAAGGTCAAGATAAAGAAAAGGTCCCTCTAAGTGGATGAACTCACAGTCTAATAAGACTGATATGAAAAGAGATAATTATATTACAAAGCAATTAGCTTTAGGGTAGAAACAGAAGTGAAGAACTTCAGAAGTACAGAATATTTAACAGAAAAATTTGAACTCCATGACTGGTTTTCTTCTTTTTTTTTTTTTTTATTTTTTTATGTTTATTTATTTTTGAGAGAGAGAAACAGAGCACGAGTGGGGGAGGGGCAGAGAGTCAGGAAGACACAGAATCTGAAGCAGGCTCCAGGCTCTGAGCTGTCAGCACAGAGCCCAACACGGGGCTTGAACCCAGGAACCTAGAGTTCATGACCTAGGCTGAAGTCAGAAGCCTAACAGACTGGACCACTCAGGTGCCCCTCGATGACTGGTTTTCTAAAATAAATAAATAATCATAACTTTCAGAGCATATTTATAAAGTTTGCTTTAAACTAAGAATGACCAAATATCTGATTATCATAGAAATGTCAGATTCACGTACATGCTTGCATGCCTGCTTTCCACCTGTGAGAATGACACAGTGAATTTGAAGGATCAGGGGAAATAATGGCTCACATTTCATATTTGTAACAAAAAATTCATACACTGCTGCTGTCTGATTACTTGGTTAAGTAAAATTCAGTGCAATAAACATGAGAAATAGGTATTAAAAGTTCCAGTAACAATGTTACACATGTTTGAAGATTTTTGAAAGGGCTCATTATTGACAAAAGTAGTTTATTTAGCTTGAATAATTAATATTATGCCTCAGTAACTCATAATAAACATGCATTCAATTAAATGTTAAAATATCACTTGAATCAATACATAATAATTCAAGAGTCAGGATCAAAAGAAAAATTAAGTAAAACTATTTTAATGCCCTAAATGCCATAAGCACTAGAGCAAAAACAATAAAAGGATATTTGATTTTTATAAGCATTTTCTTTGGGGCTTTCATAAAATGATGTGGACCAGCGGCCAAGTCCTGGCTCCTAGAGTCTTTGCTATCCGGCCTGAGCAAATCACCTAACCCCACTCCACCCCCCACCCACTCCCCACCAGGGATCACTTTTCCCAATCATTGAAATGGGTGTGACGTCACCAATCTCACAGGTGTATTGTTGAGAAGCCAAAATGATTCTTCAGAGTGCTTTGAAAGTAGTGTCAGTGGTTGATCATCACAACAAAATTTTTCTATCATGCTTTTCAGGGTTGAATCAATAAAATGCATAGAAAGATGTGACCTCGGGGCGCCTGGGTGGCGCAGTCGGTTAAGCGTCCGACTTCAACCAGGTCACGATCTCACGGTCCGTGAGTTCGAGCCCCGCGTCGGGCTCTGGGCTGATGGCTCAGAGCCTGGAGCCTGTTTCCGATTCTGTGTCTCCCTCTCTCTCTGCCCCTCGCCCGTTCATGCTCTGTCTCTCTCTGTCCCAAAAATAAATAAACGTTGAAAAAAAAATTAAAAAAAATATATAAAAAAAAAAAAAAGAAAGATGTGACCTCAAGTTCTAAATGAAGGATTAAATTTACAAAATACATAGCAACAAGGTATATATGAATTTGTTTCTATAACTAAAAACTATGTTTCTATTTTAGAATTACGTGTCTAATTATGTTTATGGAAACCTAAACATAAACATATGTTGTTTCCATAAACATAAGTAAAACATAATTATTACTATATGATTAAAAGGAAATCTATATTGTTTGTGGAATTGAGAGCCAATTTGATAATATCAGATATTTTTAAGTTGACCACAAAAGATACAAACACCTGAGAGCAAAAAAGAGGCCCAGGACTGTGCAGTCACTGTCCCTTCCTGTAAATGTTAAGTGTGTTAAACAGGGTTTAAACTAGTAGGTAACAACTGCCCAGAGAAATTGTCGGTTTTTCTTTAGAGACTGATAAATACTCATTGTGTGTCAGATGTGATATGTATATGTAAAATAGATTAACAGAGGCAGAAATACACTTTCATGAAAAGGACTAGCAAATTTAATATTTTAAGCTATTGATATTGTAAAAAGAGACCAGGGGAAAACATCTCTGCCTAAAGAAGCATAAGGAGTGAGACTGAGAAACAAAACACAGACATTGCTTCCAATTTGTTTTTAAATGTCACGTACATATAAAGTCCTTCAAAGCAATCAAGAAACTGTAAGTTCAAGTGATAACAGACCTCTATGAAATGCAGTTGCAAGAAACAGAAGAGCGTTTAGGTCCTGAGACCTCCCCCACCCCCGAAAAATACCCCCAAATGTGTCGATATAATTATTTAAGTAATAGCCTGAAACACTTTGAAAGTCACCATTTAATAAAAGTACTCTCTTCCTGGGCATGATACATCTCAACAGGAATATCTATCTGAATTCTTAATGGACCTGCTGAAGTTAACAACAAATAAATGAAAACAAGTAAGTATAAATATCTGCTATATTAAAAGATGACTGAGTGGCATATAATTCCTACTAGTAATTCTGTGCCCATGTTGAAGTTGAAATTAGTACACAGTTAATGCCTGCTTTGAAGAAAGTTATTATGTACCTTCCATACTGCAAACCAATAAACTCCCCCTCCCTCCCACTATGTTGTTGCTAGCCTTTGTCTTTTTTTTTTTCCTGTGGTCCTGTTTAAATTCTCACCTTGCTCTGCCCTTGTCATCAAGTCGTTCAAGCACAAAGCAGGGAGCATGGGGAGTGTTTACTCATTTCCCAAGTCCATTATCTTACACATTAATCACTGGTCTGGAACTTTTGGACAATGCTGAATCTGTTACCTTTTTTTTCCCCCTTTCTGGCTGCTTTACTCATGAATCTGACAGTTCACCAGTTTCAGGCTGCACTTACACTTGATGACCTTTTCATTTGATTAACTATTTTTGTCCCTTAAAACAGTAAAGACATGTCGTTTGGAGTCCAGAGGAACCGTAACGAACTTAAATGCGGAAGATGAAGCCCTTATTTTTCAAATAGTGCTTTTTCTTCATGGAAAGGCGAACCAACGGAGCTAAATCTCTTAAATATTAGTTTGTGAAAATATTTGTCTTTGTTGGAATTGAGCCGGTTCTCTTTCCCACCGCCCCCCTTCCCTCACGATTATTAAGTGTCATTTTCAAAACAAAACAGTAATGAGAAATTCTGCTTAACTTTGGAAAGCAAATATTTTTAAATTTTAAAACAAACAAACTTTTTACTCTCTAAAATCTCCCCAGTTCTTGCATAATATGAAGGGGTTGTTCTGGGAATCCAAAGTTAAGGTTCAGTAATGATTACTAAACCAAGAGAAATAGATGTAAAAAAGCAGGACAGCTGGAGGCTCTTGAACTATAGTTGTCAAAAGATTTGTTTGTGAAACATGCATTTTATTGCCTTGTATGCATGTTATAATGAGGCATGGACAACTGCAACATTACACTTAATGATTGCATTTCTTGTTTCAGCCAGTTTCCTTGTCCTCTTGCAATTAACGTTTTCCCAGATCACCCAAGGCTACTTTGTCAGGAAAAAAAAAATCTGAAATTCACATAAATGAGCAATGTCAATAGTTTAGAAAGAGTTTACTTAGAGAACAAAGGGCCCTTATGAGGCACTAGTGAGAAGAAATGGGGAAAAAATGAGTCCTCACAATGTAAGCCTTTTCTTAAAGAGACTTGTTATCAAGCAGTTCGGGATAGTCCCTCAAATCTGCATTAAAATGCATTTCATTCCATTGACTCATTTGCATTAATTTCTCCCATTATATCTGAAAATGGCTGAATGTCTACCCAACACAATGCCACAGCCTATCACAGGCTACCACGGCGGCCCCAGGTGCCAATTTACTCCTCTTAGTTCTTTTCATTCTGTTTGCTGATTCTGACAACTGGAGTTCTCCTCTCAGTCCGAGGGACTTTTCAATTGGATTTGCTCGTGGTGACAAAATTGTTGCTTTGCTGAGAGGAGGGGGTTCTTTGATTGAGCGTCTATCATGCTGCCATGGGAAAGCGAGAGGCGAATGATTCTCAGTGGCTTCTGATTTCCAGTATTTGTTCAGCATTAGGCCCACTTATCTCCAGAAGAAAAAGCAACATGTAGAAAGAAAGTGACAGGCAGAAACACACTCACTTGCTCCTTCATTCTCACTGCGCTCTGTATTCAAACAAGGGGGACCTATTACACTGAAAGCTCCAGATCAGCCTCACTCAATTATCACAGTTAATCCTTATAGCTCTATAAAGTAAATATTTCATTACAATTTCAAATAAACAGTCACCCAATCTAATGAAGCAAGAACTCAAAGTGGCAATGTCATAGAACTCGTTACCGTCATCAAAGGAAAGGACACAGCCTTGTCTACTAATAATGAAAAAATGGATACTGGCATATTTATGAACTCAAGGGTGTGTGGTGGTGAAGGGTTGCACCCTCCCCCCCTTAGTGCCATTGACCAATTTATCTTTCCAAATACAATTCAATTATCAAAATTCTATTTGTCTTTTATCTTTCCCTTTATTTCTCTCTTTCTCACCCCAGTCGCTCCTTCGTGCTAGTAATCTGCCTCACAGTCCATCATCGGTACACAATGCACTTGGCACATTCAACAAGAACTTTCCTTTTTTTCCATGAACATCAGAGAATCTTGATATGGCGTTTCAAATTCAGGAATCTTACAGAATATAAAGTGATCATTTTCATGATCCATTGTCTCTACATCAATGTTACCTTAACCCTTTATCTTGTATGTCCTTTAATCCTTTGTCTCCTACTCTTATGCTCCAGGGGAAGAACATCTAAAAATAACTCTCATTTCACCAAATTTTAATAATTTGAAAAAAGCTTGAATTGAATAAAGATAAGTAGATTAAGTCCTTAATCAAATGTTGCATTACCTCTATGCTACTCTCTCATTTTAATCCTAATCTTCAGTCCCTTGGGGAATCATTTTCCTTAAATTATTATTTCATCCTTCTTATTAAATACTCTAATAGTCATTATATTTTCACACTTTTATAATTCACCCTATTGGACAGAAGAAGGTACAACATGTGTAATAGGACAATTTCACCTGTATTTGTTAGAATTTACTCAAAGGGTCGAAGGGGTCCCGTATTATACATTATGACACAAACCTTCTCTAGTTAGATGCTGACTACAACCGCCTCTCCCTTTCTCTCAATTTAACTATGCTCTGTTGAACTATCCTCTAATTATTGTCTCATAGAAGTTAGATGAATGGTCTTTGGCTAGTGGTGAAGATTTGCATTTTTTTTCTTTCCTCTGAGATTCTTAAATACTTATTCTCCTTTAAAATATCACCTGAAATCACTATTGCCCAAACACGTAGGGTCATACAAATCACCGGGGGAGGTTTCTTAAAATACAGGTTTTGATTCAGTAGATCTGGAGTGAGGCCTGGGATTCTGCAGTTTTTAAAAATGTTTATTTATTTATTTATTTTGACAGAGAGAGAGAGAGTGGGAGAGGGACAGAGAAAGAGAGAGGGAGAGGGAGAAGGAGAGAGAGAGAGAGAACAGAGAGAGAGGGAGAGGGACAGAGAAAGAGAGAGGGAGAGAGAGAATCCCAAGCAGGCTTCACACTGTCAGCGTGGAGCCCGAGGAGGGGCTCCAATTCATGAACTGTGAGATCATGACCTCAGTTGAAATCAGGAGTTGGACACTCAACTGGCTGAGCCATGCAGGTGTCCCTGGGATCCTGCATTTTTAATAAAATCACAGGTAATGCCAATACTGCTGGTCCCAGGACCATACACTGAGAAGACAAGAACTAAACTCCTGTATGGTATTTATAATTTTTTGGTATTTATAATTTCTATAATAAAGTTACAAGTAGTGGATCTTGAGAATATTATTCAGAGAAAGCTACATGTATAGTTTTCAACACTGTTTTAATTTCATTAATAAAGATATCTAAAATATGGGGGCGCCTGGGTGGCGCAGTCGGTTAAGCGTCCGACTTCAGCCAGGTCACGATCTCGCAGTCCGTGAGTTCGAGCCCCGCGTCAGGCTCTGGGCTGATGGCTCAGAGCCTGGAGCCTGTTTCCGATTCTGTGTCTCCCTCTCTCTCTGCCCCTCCCCCGTTCATGCTCTGTCTCTCTCTGTCCCCAAAATAAATAAACGTTGAAAAAAAAAATTAAAATATGAATGATTGTATTAATAAAGTTTCCTAAAATACAGATTTAAGTAAGAATGTTACTACTGTTATTAATTATACATTCATAATTGAGTGGTTTGATATGTACACATAATTATTAGCTCTTTCCATCCACATGACAACTTTAAAGGCCTCTGCTATTGTGTTACTCACATTAATGAAACAGGCTAGAATACTGAGTCGCTGAAATAAAATAACTGGTTCAAGGTAGAGGCTGGTACTCAAGTATTGCCTGCAAATGCACTGTCCGTGAAGTACAGTTCAAATCAACTTGACCCCCCATGTCATTGGATCTCAGTCTATGGCAACATGGACACTTAACACATTTTATACAAGGGTCCATAGTGTCGTAGACACTCTTCTGGGCCTTCTGCTTTCAGATGTGAAAGGACAAGCAAAGCTCCTGCCAGCCTGGCTCTGCACTACAAGTGAGCAACTGAACAAATTAGGGAGCAAAAAACACTGAGCAAGAAAATGTCAGATGTGGGTATGTGCCATGAAGAAAATGCTGTCATGGAAAAGAGCGTCAGAAAAGTACTTAGGAATGCACATCTTAGAAATAAGTATATTTTCAAATTTTATGTTTAAGATCCGGTATTACTCTTGTTATTATTGGACCACATTAGCAACTTAATTTTCCTTAATAATTTCAGTTCACATAAACCTGCAAACAAGCCTAAGCGGCTTATCACTGGTATAAAGAACTGTGCTCACAACACAGATATGGAAACACATGTTTGAAGACTGTTACCTTTGGTATCATCTCCTATATATGTTGCTTTCACTGATATCTTAACACTCTCTGAGCCCAGTGTCATAATCTTCATCATAAACATTAACACTTACCTATCATTTTATTTAATGGTTTTGTTGAAAACATCTTACATGTTAAGTGAATTAATAGTACAACGGCTTTGTCAAGTATAAAACTGCTGTAGCCACTTTCCAGATTATAAAACCGAGGCACAGAAGACAACTATAAATCCAGATTTATGTGGCTGGTAAGCATCAAAGTTAAGTTTGAAATCTGGGCAGTTGCATTCCAATGTCTGTGCTCTTAATAGTTTGCCTCTCACTCTTGTTTATAAAAAAAAAAAATGACAGTTATAAATGATTTCCAAGATTCTATTCGCTCACAAATGCTAAAACCCAATGATACTGATTTAAAATATAAAGTCTAAAGGTCAGGCTGTGTTATTGTCTGTTTGGTTTTGTTTTTTGTTTGTTTGTTTGGTTGGTTGGTTGGTTGGTTGGTTGGAATATTTAAGTGTTTAGAATTATGCAGAACTCTGATTAAAGTTACCCACTTTTAAATTTTTTTTAATATTTATTTTTGAGAGAGAGAGAGAGAGAGACAGAGTGTGAGAGGGGGAGGGACAGAAAGAGAGAGGGAGACACAGAATCCAAAGCAGGCTCCAGGCTCTGTGCTGACCTGAGCTGTCAGCACAGAGCCCGATGCGGGGCTGGAATTCAAGAACTCTAGAGATCATGACCTGAGCTGCAGTTGGACACTTAACCGACTGAGCCACCCAGGCACCCCATCCCATTTTTAATTAGAGATTCTGCATTCCTTCCTTTATATACCTTTGAAATCAGGTAGATTTCAAAAACAGAAGATTACATATAGAAATAGTAAATCTAATAATCGATCATTAAAATAAAAGTGTCACATATGTAATTTACAAAGGCTTGTGCTCCACAGGAAATACTGGTCAGAATAGTTAGCACTATATGATTCTTTAATGCAATGGTTGGATTTTAAAAACAAATTAATCTTTTAATAACATTCAGTGTTTAGAAGATTAAATATGGATGATTTAAGTAAGAACATCATTACCACTATGAATAATATTAATAATTAGCTGCCTTAATGTACACTTCATTTTTCACTATTTTTATTCTCACAATATTTAAAGTCTCCAGCAGTTCATTATGTTATAGTAATAATACAAACCTCAAAATTATCACATACACATACACCCTGCTCAAAGAATTATAATACACTTAATTGTATAAAACTGTAAATTTATGTTATAACTTAAATAAAGAAAATGTCCAATAAAAGCACAACAAAAGAGAAGTGAAGGCAGTGATGAAGTCTCAAAATGTTGTTGCCTTGAGATATGTCAGTTTGATGTCAGTTTGATCTGTTTCACTCCACACATCTAATAATTGCCTGGTCTAGTTGTGCTTATACAGGTGCTTAATCTATGCTCAACACATGAAAGTTTTCATTTTACTTTTTTACTCTTTAGGGTTTGAAGATATGCCAATGCAGTAAATATGCGACTACTCCATCTCCGGTAGGAGAATTCTCTGTAGACTGATTTCCTAGGCACCTTGATAGCTGTTTACATCTTGAAATATATTGGTCTTTTGGTTTTAGCAACAACACTGTAATTGATTATCTTTTTAGATCTTTAACCACGCCTCCTTTTTTCACTGAATCCTCTCCTGATTTTCCTAAAAAGTAAATACTATTCAGAGTTTCATTTTTAGCTCTTCCCTCTCTCTCTAAATCACCTTTTCCAAGAATTCCCATTCATTCCAATTTTCAATTTCCAAGTAAGGTGCAAAGTGGTCCCCCCATTGATATAAATACCGTTAACTAACTCTGGACACCACCATTTGGCTATTGCACACTTATCACAAATACATTTCCATGAATTGGTCACCTTTTCCCAATTCCCCTCCTCCTTTTGTATTCCCTTTCCTGCTGAACCATCCATCAACTCATACAAACCAGACATTTGGAAGACATTAACTTCTGACTTCACCTGCTCCTTGCATCTCCTCTCATTAACAAACACCTAATATGTGATCATATTCCACTAGTTCTTTCTAGCCTTTAAGGCACTGTTACATCCACTTCTCCCTCTCCATTCCTGTGGTGACTGTCTTAGCAAAGGCTCTATTTATTTGCTACCCAGACTGTTAACAATAGTCTCCTAACTAGGCTTCTTGCCTCTGTGAAAATTAAGAAAAGGAAACATCACTAGGGTGGAATCAGGTTTGGCAGGGGGCGCCGTCATGCCTTACGACTCATTGTACATTGCAGACCCAACCAGAAGAGAGAGACCTACTTGTGCCTTGCCTGTGAATACTATTTTACTATGGCAGCACAGAGTAGGAAGGCTTCCTCCTCCCCCGCTGGCAACACCCCAGCAAATGAGAGACAATCACAACTCAGCCAGTCAAAAGTCACTATGCTTCACACTCCCAGTTTATACCAATGGACTTTTTTGTTTGTAACAGCTCCTCCCAACTTCCTGCTTTCCTCTACAAGAGTGCAGTTCATCTCCTTTGCTCCTGGGAATTGACATACCTTGCATGTCCTGGAGTACAATTCTCTGTTATTCTTGAATACACCCATCTTTTGCTGGTAAAGTAACTGGCAGTTTTATTTTGAAGGTTAACACCTCCAATTGTACTGCACTTTCCAACTGGACCCCCAGTTGGCTGCTAAAGTTTTGCTTACGCCATGCAAATTTGGTTATGTAATGTGCTGTAGTAAGTCTTTCTCATCCGTAATATTTCCTCATTGCTTTCAGAATATAATCTAAACTCCATAGACTAAATGACAGCCTTCATGATCGGCCCCTGCCTATCACTCCAACCCATCTTTAAACAGCAATAATAATAGTTGTCATTGCATGTGCCTGGCACTGTTAAAATGCTTTTATATACCATCTTATTTACTCTTTCTATCAACCATAGGAAGTGGGATTTGAGACCCCCAATTTTACCAGTAATGTTCTCAGATTTAACTCATTGAAAAATCACTGGATTAGAGAATAACAGAGCCTGGGGCTAAAACAGGTTCAAACTAACAGTGAGGTCCTTACAACCACTTTTCTACCCCCACCCCCCAAACCCCCAAATTCCCTCCCCTCTTTACCTTTTTCCCTTTCTGCTCTCAGTTCTAATCCAGCAGTTTTCAACCCTCGAGGTACATTAGAGTGTATAATCACCTGGGAAGGTTTTAAAAACCTCAGTGGCCTGGCTTCACTCATCTCTTAAGATTTCTATTTTGTTAGTGTGAAGTAGGGTCTGGGCATCAGTATTTTTTAAGAGCAGCCTAGATTTTTCTAGGGTGCAGCCAGGTTTGAGATATGCTGCCTAATGAAACTGAATTATATATAGCTACACGAAACATCATGCAACCTCTTTATATCTGATCCCAGTGACTGTAATTCTTTCTCCCTATGTAATTGTGTATCCTGGATGTTTGAGCTTCCTGCAGATGGAAGTCGTGGATTGCTTGGATTTATAACTGATGTGACTGGTGGGCAGTAGGCCCTCAACAATAACTGATTAAATACATACGACTTGCTGATTGCTCTTACAAAGACTTTGTAGGAATTAATATGAATACTGAAATGTAATGTTTTGAAGTCCCTTAAATTTCCCAGAAGCTAGGAAAGAATAAAAGCCCCAAAGAAAATGATTTTAATACATGAAATTATTTACACATAAAAAGTGTCAGTATCTTCCTGCAAAAAGGTCTTAGATGAGGACCAAAAAAGTTATTTTTCAAAGTTTTGTAGTGATTAGCATCATGCACAATGTACATGAAAACTCACAGGCTAGAATGATAGAGTAAGATAACAAAGTCAAGGAGAGATCTTATTTTCTGGTTGAGACTCCCCTCCCTTCAGATAAAACAGATCGTAAACACTACACCTTTATGCAACTTCCACTTTCCCCCAGTGACACTACATTTTCCTGATGACTAATTACTTAATCATTGGGAGACTAAAATATCATATTACTTGGCAACTGAAATATCATACTATTTGACATTGTTTATCAGTAAACTGACTTAATTTTATTATTGATACAATGATTTAAGTTTCTATTATAATCTGGGCTATTCCTATAATTTTCACGAAGGAAGAAATTTAGAAATTTTAGCTTATTTACATAAGGTTTTATGAACATTTTAATAAGATCTAAAAATCCCATCTCTCTGCTATTATGTAAAACGAAAAGCTAAGTTATAGTATTTTGAGGGGTGATTTGGTGGGGGGATAAAATACATAAGAATATAAAGAGAATCTGAATGCCCACATAATAAAAATTAATCATGGTGAATTGCTTTGGGGAGAATCATACACTTGACCCACATTGAAGACTGAAATATTAATCCATTTCTATGACAGAGATCAAGCTTCATAGTCGCTTTTTATCCTCCTCATAATAGAAGCAACAGTTGTAAACCATAATGTTATAGTTCAAACAATGCCCCCCCTAAGACTTCAAATTTATTATAGCATTCATCTCCAAGACAAAAGACCTGGTGTAGGAAAAAAGCTCTTTTTAGCAAAAAGCATGGTTGTTATTTATGGCTCAGATGCAAAGAATGAGTTTGGGGAATTTATCAGAGATGAAGGTATGAAATGTTTTAGCTTGTTCTTCTCTCTCTAATCCATAAACCATTTTCTCAGCCACCCAAGTGAATTCTAATGGAACAGGAATGATGAAATAATATTTTCCTAGCCCTTTAACACTTTTTCTTCTGTGTAAGTTTCAGTGAGATGAGAAGAATGTGATTTCTTAAAATTAAGGATATTTTAAGCAGCAGATAAGCAGTATTTTCCAATACTATGTAATTTAGTCCCTGGGGCAAAATTCAGCATTTTTAATGATAGTGTTTATGTGTTTAATTCTGAAAGTCCCTACTATTACTATTAGTATTATTATGGGCTATCATGAAATTAGAATATCAGAATAAGCACATTTTCACTAAAACTATTTCAGTAATAGAAGTCCCGTTATTGCCTCTGAAAACTCAACAGTGTTACTCAACCTCTTTTATTTGAATATTCTTAATCATTAGCTATACCTGCATCAGCACTCCTTAAAATAAGACATGCCATCATCAAAACCAAAATAACTTATGGATTTCCTATTGCCCATCCTTTCTTTTTGAAATGAGTATAAGGCCACAAGAGGGGCGTTTATTTCTCTAATGATCAGGACTGGGAGAAGCCTCATGCAGGTAGGAAGGTGTGGGATATAACAGGAGGTAATGAAAATTCATTCTTTATACTCACATATTGCTTTCCTTAAGACGAAAACATATTCAATAAATGGGAGTGGGGAAAAATGCAAAATGTACAGTATTTGCCCTCAAGAAAGTAAAATGTTTGTAGTTTATGCACTTTTAAAAGTGTTATAAGAACAGCTCTATGGTGCTGAGCACAATGAATGAACAATAAAGATGCCATTTGTTTTTTTCTTTCCTAATTCAAAAAAAGACAGGTAATTTTAGAACAAAATAAAGCAGCTGGAATAAAATATGGAATAATCCTTAAACTGAAAACCTTTCCTGGCATTGTTTGATAGATGGTATACTGCTTCTATTGTTTGCCAAATTCCATTTAAATTGCTCAAACAGCTCAAGGAAAATGTGGACTCTATCTGGACAGTTTTTAACATCATAATCACTGGAATTAAGAACAACCCACTGCTGAGTTATTTGCCATCATGCATTTCGATTGCACATTTGCTGAGTGTTGGTGCTTTTTCTCCCCCTAGTTTTGATACTATAATTCCTTTGCCACAATTTTCATCTGTATTAGACTACTTTAGCTTGACATAGAAATAAAAGTTAATTAGTTTCTATGGCGACCTATGCATTAAACATTGCAGTTCTCTCAGATTTGTAAATACATTCCAACTTAGTATTCAGAATGCAATGTGTATAAGCATTCAGTACAAATAGTGTGAGTTTGTTTGCAGTTAAGATAGAATAGGGACTTGAGCCAGATGACATAATTCATTTGAGTATACAGTGTCAGTGAAAGATGTCCTAAATTTGACATCTATGTGCCTTTTACTTATATTTAAAGCCACACACGTCTTTCCAATATTTTTTCTAAATGCTTCTTAACAATTTAATACATATACTCTACACAAAATATCTTAAATTTTTCTAGGCTCATTTTAGGTGCAAAGTGCTAAATAGGGGCCATTTCACTAAGCCAATAGAGTCTGGACTTTTTTCTCTAAAAAGTAGTTTGCAAAACTTTGTGCACAATAAAAACACTTGTAGAACTTCTTTAAAAGTACGAATTTCTCAGTTTCACCTCCAGAATGTGAAATTCAGCATATGTAGGATGAGACCAATGAATCTACACTGTTATCGTGCACCCTAGTTGATAATAATGTTTGCGTTGGTAGGATCACTTTCATAAAACACAGAATGTAAATCAGATACTCTTTAACCAAATGTAGCCAAAAAAAAAAAAAACAAAACTTTTAAGTTATCAAGTTATCAGCATATCACGATTTTAGTACTCTTGTGAAACATTATTTCTTATATTGAGGGTATAAAAATCAGGCTTCTCACACCATTACTCTAATTTTAATTTCTTTGGAGCAATAAATAATATTCTTCATAAAGAAATCTTCCAGAAAGACCAAATATATCAGTTATTGATTGAAATTAATAACATGTGACATGATCCTATGCATAAAGACCTTTCACAAAAAGCAGATGATTTACATGAAAAAGGAGGCTAAATTTTACTATCCACTATTTTCTACAGACAATATTCTTTCTCTATCATGGGAAAGGCAAGCTGTAATACATTATGCTTTGGGATTCTAATCAGAAACCTATAAACAATGTATAACTTACAAATGCCCTTCAGTGCATTAGAATACTTTTAGTACAGCTTTAAAATTTTAAATCAATTCTGCCATTCACTCCATATTATTTATCTTCAATTTCTCCATATTTTAAATGTCACTGTGTCATATTAAGTAATAAAAAGTTTAAAAGATTATAACCTGAACTTGGCAGATATTCACTTTCATTATTAGGCCTGAAATCCTTGCCTTCTTCTATTTTCACTACCAAAAGAGTCTTACTTCTGAGTTTTGCTGTTTTCATTCTTAAATGCAATGAAATCCTGCATTCACTGAACAACCTGAAGTATCATAATGCTGCTTTAAGCCAATTCTAATAGTAAGTTAATAGTAAGTAAATCTAAAACACTTGGCTCTTAATAGAACTCTTTTGTCACCTATCTTTAAAACTATAATATTTTGGTAGTCTAAATCATCCTTCAAATCTATCAGGTATACCACTTATATGTCCCATATTCCAGTAACATTTCATTTGCTCCAATCTGAAGCTCACAAAAGAAAACAGCCACTCAAAGATTGGTTTTTATATGCACCATAGGTACAAATTATAACTACATTATATAACAGGCTTTATTGTAAGAAAGTGATCCATACCAAATATGCTTGGGTGGTAAATATAATTTCTTTTCCCAAAACGTCCCCTTAAATAAGTGTTGTTTTCATTAACTTTGTCCCTGTTGTAATGGCGATAGGAATCTCTGTTAACTAAAGCTAGTAAAATCCATGTAAATATTAGTAATTCAGGACTGAGAATTTTATGGAAACAAAACTATGGACAGAATATCCAGGTGCCTCTGTCCAATATAACACAGATCTTTCCTTGACGACATGGTTTTTGCCGTAACACTGCTCTCATTAGATTGGAATTTGTGTTACCTTCCTTGTACCAAGACTTACTAATAGGATTGCTAGCAATTATTATACTGAAATGAAATCAGCACAAACTATTAGATCTGTTTAAACAAGTTAAAAATAAACCTTGATTAAATGTTCTTTTATAAGAAGCTGCTCATTAGGGCTACATGGCCTTCAGAAAAATTGGTGTTTCATTAACATCAAAGAATGTATTGCATTTAAACTCCCTAGCCTAAAAAGTTATGTATGAAATAAAGTTTTAAAAATATTTTAGATAATGAAATTTTAGAAAAGATCTTACTTATGGTTCTCGGTTTAGTCAGTAGAAAGAAATATACTCTTAAGATAGTATTAATAATGAGATTACAAAGAATACCACCACCATCAAAAGCAAAAATAAGCAAAACAAAAAAGTCAAAAACTTTGCTAAAGTGATCAAATGATAAATTTCTTCTAAACTGAGGTACAACTCTGTTATGAAATAGCTGAGTTAGAAAGTCATTTCGGTATTTAAATGCAAATAAAAATTTACTTTTGCAAAAAATCAGCAACTTTTGAACCATGGTAGCATTTATATGACTCTAGAAAGTAGAAGTATACCTTTCTAGAAAGTAGAAATCACTTCTCCCCTATAACAATGAATCAATAAACTACTTTGACCTGACTTGGTAGAAATTGTTCTGTTGATGATAAATGACCGAAAATAATTAAGACATAATGTTGGTAAATGTAAGTATAGGGCCTACAAAGTCATAGAAAGGATTTGGGTGTATTTCTTGTCATTTTCCATCTTCCTATCTCCACACCATTAGGCACATACATGCATACAAATGCACGCGTGTGTGCGCGCGCGCACGCACACACACACACACACACACTATTTATCCCACTAGAATAAGATGAATATTAGTTGTACAATACTTGAGTAAAGGTGGGCATCATCTCCATCGTTGAGGATGGGTAAAGGATAAAAAAAAAAAAAACTATTCCAGAAATGAACTACCAACTAAATTGTCAAACAGTGAAATTCACAAAAGCATACTAACTAAAGTTAACAGCAGATCGATTCATTTATAGATTCTAATTTACTACAGTGCTCAAAGTTTTTTAAAACAAGATTTCATTTTTCTGAACAGTACATGTATTATTCTGAACAAACCATGCAGTAATCACTAGTGTAATTTAATCTCTTCATATAGACTGATCTCTATAGTATACTTGCCCCGTGCCTACACAGTAATATGAATATGTTCTGGTGTTTTAAAGGAACAAACCTCCTAGTTTAGGTAATTAAAATTCCTTAATTAAACGTACTATGGCATAGACAATGCATTCTTTATAAATCTGTGAGCATGCCTAAAAGCAACAAAATCACACTTTTGTTAAAGCATTTGTGTGTATTTTGCACAATTTTTAAAAGTTTAACCTCTGTAGATCAATGTGCTTCCTTAAAAGACTTTAATAAATTAAAGTGGAGAGAGCTTTTTTTCACCAGGCAGAAAAAGCTGATGAGACAGGTTTAGTTTAATCTCAGGCAATAGAAGTCATTAACCATTCTCTCAGGGATTAAAATATAGCTTGCCCTTTTCTTCTCTCACTTATCATTAGCATCACTTTAATCTCCTAGCGTTTCACACTGCTATTTTAATCATTACTTACTGCCTTTTGACAAGTGCAGAACATGCTTTTTCTCATTGAGGCAATATCCTGGTTTTAGCTGACAAATGTAGGACATAATGTAAAAATATCAAAGTGACATCTCTTAAACACACCTTCATCATAAAAATCTCTAAAGTTACAATATTCCTTTGTCTAGTATTTCCATGAAAATTATCATTTGAAAGGTTTATATCTTAAACAAAGAAAAAAAAAGTTTCTTCTAAATACAACAAAAACTAGTTTGGAAAAAATATTAAACTCATAATGAGACCCCAAAATGCACACATAAATATTAATCTTTTGCTCTGCAATAGTCAGGAACTTCCAAATATTTACAAAAGCAGCCTGCTGTTGCAATATAACTTTGATAACAAAATATACAATATTGAAATGTCTACTCCATTACCATTTGATGCTTTTTAATTACACAAAATAGTACATACATCCCAGGTTGAACCAAAATAAAATACTACATTGATTATGCCTAATTCTATTATTTTTATAATACCCACCACATGTGTGCTGATCAATAAACATTAAGTGATTCTTAAGAGAAAATTTAGATGGAATGATAGTTACAGTCATATTAATATATAACATCTGAAAATCTATTGAGAATGCTACAACTGAACTTTCTGTTACACTTTCTAAATTGTTATTTCAGATACAAGAAAAACCATATGATGTTTGTTAATGTTCTTTTATCTAATGACATTTAGTCTAATTTATAGAATCTCATTAATCTAATCTTCCTAAATGTGAAGTGGATAACAAATTTGGAATGAGTCTCTTGGGATTCAGGAATTTAAGTTTTATATTGTCCTTAGATATAAATATTATAAGATGAGAAGATATTCCAGCCTCTTTATAATATACTATTTTTACTCAAAAGTAAACCATTGAAATATTTGGTAATTATAAAATCTGACTTTTAAAACCAAAGTACCAATTTTTTGGTAACGATCACTCACACTTGGCCCCAAGCCCTTTAATCTAGTCCATCTGTAATGATCTCACAGTACTTTCAACCATTATTTAACTGTTAGAAGAAAAAATATGTCGCACTATATGTTTCGACAATAAAATCCCTTCTTAAGCTTCACAAAGCAGAACAATTCATTATTTGATCCCTTTCCAGGTTCAAAGTCTGTCTTATTACAGTACTTCAAAGAAATATGTAATCAAAGACAAACAGCTGTGAAAACAATCTTTTATTACTTTATTATCATTGAGAATATATCTTTGGAGTAAACCAGTGGAAATGGAATACAAATAATCCCCATTAAGGTAGTTGTTTTGCATTAGTTCACAAACTATGCACAATTATCTGTAAGGTTTTAATTTTATTTCTTATAAATAGATTAATGGCACAGTCCAGTCACTCTAACGTCTGTCAAAAAGAAACGAAACAACAACAAACACACACACACACACAACAAAAAACAAAAGAACAACAACAAAGAGTGGGCTGCTCTAATGTCAAACAAATGTTTTTAATAAACAAATTTTCAAAATGATATTAAGTGATGTGACTCTCTGGATTAACATTAACCTGAAGTGAAATCATATTCTCTGATGCTCATGCTAATCAGGGAGAACTGCAATATTGTTCAACTACAAATTGGTATACACATAATTAGAATTTAGTACCACTTACACTGTTCTGAAAACAGACACAGAATGAAGCAATTACCTTCTAAGGTAGTAGCTGCGTCACCAAAATTATTCCCATATTTTAGGCATCACACAGTAATCTGGTTATGTTTCTACTTCTTAGAATGCAGGGTTTCTATCATCAATATGCAAATAGATTGGAAAATATAACACAAAGTGTTCAATCTGCAGGCTGGTAAGACACTCTGCAGGTGTCAGAGTAGAAGTGATGATGTTTTGCCAACCCCTACAATAAAGAACATGCGGAGGCAGGAGGAACAAATATCCCTTGAGCGCATATTATACGATAGAAAAGTTATACATTATTTCATGTAATTCCGACACCATATCGCCGAGGAAAGCATTATCATGCACATTTTAAAGATGTGGAAACTTAAAAAACTAAGTAACTTTTGACTCATTTCTGGGTTAACCTAACTCCAAAGTCAACGTGCTCTTGCATTAGACCAGATACCGTCTATGCTAGAACAAACTTTCTAGGTGCACGTCCTCAAATGCTCTTACAAGGCACTACATTCTAACAAATCTAGCATTTCTTTAGCAGATCCTAAGGCGTGACTACATAGTCAGGGACAAAATGGTTAATCATGACTTTCTACAAAGCTGAACTGATGATTCATCAATACAGGCCACAATTAGAAAGACCATTGTCTCTACAGTTCTATGAACATATTGGTAGGCCAAGAGCCTCACGACATCGCTCTCACCAAAAGATATGACGGAAAGATGCAAACATACCGCCTCACACTGACAAACCAAAGAAAATGGAAACATAAGTATCATGAGACTATGGCCATATAGGCAAACAGTTAATTAAGCTTAGTACATGAATTTTGAAAAAAATAGTGGTACATCCACTTCATTTTTCTGATAGCTCAGTACGATCTTAAATAGTTTTAATATCTTTGTATTTGTTTAAAAGTCTCTGTAAATATAGGTACATGCACACATACACATACATATTATACAAAGACACATATATGTTAACTACACTATAGTAAGTTCTTTTCTACTTACAGATAACATGGTCTTACTTGAAAGTGTAAGTCTGAACTGAATATAATTGTTGCAGGCTTCCCTCGATATTAATAAGGTTATCTGAGGGCCACTTAGAGAAAAGAAAAAAATAAAAATAAAGGAACAACAGGTAGTAGGTGAAAAGAATTTAATTAAAAAACAAAAAACAAAAAACAGGGGCATCTGAGTAGTTCAGTCAGTTAAGCATCTGACTTCAGCTCAGGTCATGTTCCCATGGTTTGTGGGTTCAAACTCCGTGTCAGGCTCTCTCTCTCTCTCTCTCTCTCTCTCTCTGCCCTTCCCTTGCTTGTGCACGCTGTCTCTCTCTCTCTCTCTCTCTCTCTCTCTCTCTCTCTCTCAAAAACAAAATACACGTTAAAAAAAATAAAAAGTAAAAACTTTTGTCACAGGTAAAAACTAAAAAATCACTTTAGCATAAACATTGTATCCTCTGTTTTAAATAATATAAAAAAACAAAATTCCTAGAAACTGTGGCCAGCCAAGTGTAGAGATACTGAAGGAAACGGAAGTGCTTATTTGAAGTCCTGATCCGTCAATTCATAGTACAGCTTGGTTCAGTTTTACTGGTTACTAAATAAACAGTATCAGAATTGGAAATGCATTTAATGCATGACTCAATTTCCATAAAAGTTAATTTCCTGACTTTTCAGTTTGATTGCATCAGAAGTTATTCAGTGCAGGAGGGCAAAACAAAGCCAGTCGCTGCAGCTTTGGAATAATTAAGTAGTAATTTGACCAAACATTTCCTTCCTTTCTGTGTATTTCTCAAAGTCACTATTACACTACAAATTTTAGCAGAAACATTTTTAATGGGCATAATGCATAAGGGAAATAGTGCATAGCACAATGTTTCACAGTCAGGGTAGGCAGCACCATCATGAGACCACTTTTTACTGCTATCTTTATTTTTTTTATTTTTTTTTTTTTATTTTTTTTTTTCAACGTTTATTTATTTTTGGGACAGAGAGAGACAGAGCATGAACGGGGGAGGGGCAGAGAGAGAGGGAGACACAGAATCAGAAACAGGCTCCAGGCTCTGAGCCATCAGCCCAGAGCCTGATGCGGGGCTCGAACTCACAGACCGCGAGATCGTGACCTGGCTGAAGTCGGACGCTTAACCGACTGCGCCACCCAGGCGCCCCATTTACTGCTATCTTTAGATGTACTTGAGATAAACTTTTGATTTTCAGGCTTTGGAATCTTCAGATTACAGAAATGAAAGTCACCATCCTCAATTTTCACATCCAAGCCCAATTTATTATTCAATAGGAAACAACCTATAGAAAATTATGTGAATAGTGCAATATTGTGACTTCAGATGTTATGCTAATGCAATGTTTTGTTAAACATATTGACTTATGAAGATCAGACTGGTTAATGTCATTCCACTGTTTCCAGTTTGGATGATGCTATAATAAGCAATAAAGAAAGGAGGACTATCAGTCTTTGAATTCCCATAGTCCTGGATCATTTGCCTTGGTTAAAAATGTATCATTCATAAAATTATGTGAAAAGATCTTGTACAGCTTTTGCTTTTTAACTTTTTTGAGAGCACTTTCTTAAATATAATTTCATTTCATTACTGAACAAAAATTAAAAGTATGTTTGAATCTTTTTGCTCAGATGAAAAATTGGTAAAAATTGGAAGAGAATTGGAAAAATTCTCCTCAACCTCCCCCAAACATACTCTGCTGCTGCCTTTACTTTGCAACTCATTGGTAAATTTTTTTAGTCCTTATCATTCACCTACACTAAATGACTTCTCATCTGACTTGATCTGTCTGTATACCTTGTTCTTTCTTCAATATTCCCTACTCCCCACCCTGTCTCAGATACCTTAGACTCCTCTTGGCCTACAATGCAAATATGGAGAAGAATCCTCAAAGCTCTCCAAGCCCTGTACATTACTTTTCTATCTTAATGATCAACCAAAATTTTTTTTTAATTTTTTAATGTTTATTTATTTATTTTTTTTTTAATTTTTTTTTTTTTAAATTTAACGTTTATTTATTTTTGAGACAGAGAGACACAGAGCATGAACGGGGGAGGGTCAGAGAGAGGGAGACACAGAATCCGAAACAGGCTCCAGGCTCTGAGCTGTCGGCACAGAGCCTGACGCAGGGCTCGAACTCACTGACCGTGAGATCATGACCTGAGCCGAAGTCGGCCGCTTAACCGACTGAGCCACCCAGGCGCCCCTCAACCAAAATTTTAATATGTATTCTTTTCACCTCCTGTAGTCCTGTTATCAAGCATATTTCACTGTCTTACTCCCTGGGTTTACAAAAGTCACACTTTTGTTATTTATTTTGTTATTTATTTTGTTATTTTTATTATTTTTTTAAATTTATTTGAGAGAGAGAGAGAGAGAGAGAGAGAGAGAGAGAGAGAAAGAGAATCTTAAGCAGGCTCCACACTCGGCACAGAGGTGGGGGTGGGGCTCGATCCCAGGACCCTAGGATCATGACCTGAGCCGAAATCAACAGTTGGACGTTCAACTGACTCATCCAGGTGCCCCATCCATTTTGTTACTTAGAGGTATATTTCTTCTAATGGAGGAGAGGGAGCTCAAAGGGCACTGACACCTACTTTTGGAAGACAGTGTAGTATAGAGAACATGAACATTAGAGTCAGGCCTTCAGGGCTCATACCCTATCTCTATCAAGGTATTTTGTAACTTAATGAGTCTCAGTTTCCTCATTACTGAAATGGGTTTAATGATATCCACATCATAGGGTTATTATTAGATTAAATGCACAAAATATGCAAGTTTTTCATAGTATATTATAGGCGCTATTCAAAAAGTATCATTTTTCCTCTTCTAGGAAATAATATATGAATATAAAAAGGAAATATTCTCAATTATAATATCTTAGGCTTTTAAAATCTATGTGAATCTGTATAAATGACAGCATCTCTTTGTGGCCATCATTTAAAAAATAAAAACTAATCCGAACTAATCTATACAGTCCAAATTAGGACTGTATGATTCATTAAGTTCCTATACTAGATTTGCTGACCTCTGCCAGCCATTTAAAATTTTAAATATTTGGGGGATGATGCACCTGGCTGACTCAGCCAGTAGAACATGTGACTCTTGATCTTGGGGTTGCAAGTTGAAGCCCCATGTTGGGTGTAAAGATTACTTAAAAATAAAGTTTAAAAAAACAAATAAAATAACATTTTAAATATTTGCATACAACACTGGCTTTCAGTGTATATAAATTACATAAATCAGTTACTTAACTAGACCTTGCAAATCAACTAGTTAATCCTCCAGTTTACAAATGAACACACTTAATTCTATGTTTATTTATTTATTTCTTTTAATTTTTTTATTTTTGAGAGAGACATAGCATGAGCGGGGGAGGAGCAGAGAGAGAGAAAGGGAGACACAGAATCTGAAGCAGGCTCCAGTCTCTGAGCTGTCAGCACAGAACCCAACACAGGCTCAAACCCACGAACTGTGAGATCATGACCTGAGCCAAAGTCGGACGCTTCACCGACTGAGCCACCCAGGGGCCCCAACAGCACACTGAATTCTAATAATTTGCTCAGCCAGTAACAGCCATTATTAGAAGCCAGGTTTTTGACAATCTGTCTTTGTTTCTAGTTTTTTTGATACTTTAATTTTTGTATAATTCAAATGCAATTCATATTTTAAAGATATATACTTTATTCATCCTCTCCTTTGACCATAGGGCAAATGTTAAAGAAATGAAATCCGTAATTTATATTTTCAAATTTTCCTTCAGTGACCGCTGGGAGCACTCAATAGTTCTTTAATTAACATTCCATGGATTATAGCTCCAAAGTGTTGACCAAATGCCTCCAATCAAAAAAATAAAATAAAAATTAAGTTGAAAAATTTGTAAAACTCCTAGCATCCAAAGACATAACTTGTTTTCTTTTCTTTTTTTTTCATTTTTTTTTTATTGTTTATTTACTTTTGAGAAAGACAGAGAGAGCAAGAGTGGGAGAGGGGCAGAGAGAGAAGGAGACACAGAATCTGAACAGAGCTCGACGAGGGGCTAGACCTCACTAACTGTGAGATCATGACCTGAGCCAAAGTCGGATGTTTAACTGACTAAGCCACCCAGGTGTTCTAACTTGTTTTCTTTATAATAAAGTTTGTTCATGATTAAAGTGTCTCTTACAATAAAAGTAATGTAAACTGCAACTTTTTCTCTACTAATTTAGGTCAAAATAATATCTCTTAAGGCACACAGTAAGATACAACAGAATTGCATGTATTTATCAAGTCCACTTTAAGACTATTTCCAGAAAATATAACTTGGAAAAAGAAAACATTTGCTCCATTACACTCCATAAAATTGTTATCCTAGGAGCAACATGGATCTAACATGTTGGGTCTAACATGCCACTCATTTATGAGATAAAAGAAAGTAGATACTAGAAAGTTGGAGTTTTGTGTGATATTTTAATTTTAGCATTTCAAGTAATTTTAGAAAATAAAGTTGCTCCTATCTTTCAGCAATAGTTGGATGCCATCTGATAAAATTTAGCACCAATGCCTTTTCTTCTGTCGCATCTAACTCAACCTTTCTTAGAGTACACACATAGTGAAAATATAAGAAATACTTTAAATATGTATGAAAATACTTTAAATATGTATGAAACAAGTATAAATTAGAGAAAAGGTTTGACAGTTACATTTTGAATTCTAGAAAAAACTTGACTTCTTTCATTCACAGGTGTTTGGAAAAAAACTATACATTTAACCTCATAATTTAGAAAATAGAATGCAGAAAATGACAACGCAAAACATACTTTAGATAAGGAACGTTCATTTCTCTGTGCCTCCGACTCATTGTCTGTAATAAAGAATCCGTGCAGAGTGCTATGAATACGGCCAAGACCATATTTGGAGCTCAACTGATGAAAATAACGAAATAAAACAAAAACAGTTCTATTCTACGGAGCCACTTGTTTCCTATCTTTGACTTCAGCCTTTCTTTTATTCTCTATTCCTACTTAAATCCCTGAGGTCTTCAAAACTTAGCAAAATCTTTTCCCTGTGTCTCTTTTTCCCCTTCCGGCCACCTCTTCTCAAATATATCCACCTATTTTGTTTCCACCTGTGAAAATCTCAATTTTTGAACTCACACACTGAATTACACAGACTCATTTTTCTCCCTTACTAAATTGTGAGTTTCCTAAGAACAAAAACTCTTTATTGCATGTCTGGAAACCTCCCCTCTACTTCAGTACTGTCATAGAATGGGAGTTTCACAAACGTTCTATGAATGAATGAATGAATGAATGAGGATAATGGGGACCGAATGAGATGGTGTTTGTTAAAGACTGTAAATCATAAAGCATTACATGTTCCATTCTTTTTTTAAATAAAGTTTTATTTATTTATTTGGAGAGACAGAGGAAGTAGAGGAGGGGCAGAGAGAAGGAGAGAAAGAGAATCCCAAGCAAGCTCTATACTGTCAGCAAGAAGCCCTATGTGGGCTCAAACCCATGAACCATAAGATTATGACCTGAGCGGAAACCAAGAGTCTGACGCTTAACCAACTGAGCCACCCAGGCGTACCTACATGCTCCATTCTTAAACCAGCCTGGTGGAAAGGGAAAAATGCATGGAGGTTGTGATAACTAAACTGTGAAACAGCACAGGAAATAGACCAGAAATGGTAAAAAGAGAGACTTCCAGGTAAAAGGAAGTGCATAAAATAAGACAGAACTAAAAGTTAGGAAGAACTTGGCAAGTTGAACACAAAGTTACATAATAGAATTTCTTCTTTGTGCTATCCTAGCTTACATTAATATTGTATTTCAGAGGATTCTAAAACACTTAAGTTTGGATTCAATATGTTACCTCATTTATCACTGATATAAAACATATGTAAATAAAATATGGAGGATATTACAAATGATAGGGTGCAAAATAGAGAACACATCATATATTTTAGAAAATGTACTCCAAATAGAGATAATACTATTATTAATGTTAAAATATGACTAAATCCCCAAAATTTATTTATTTCTCGTATTGAAAAAAAAATTCTTTTACCTCCCTCTTACTCCTATTCTTCCTTCTGTAAAATAAAAATCCTGTTATATAAGTCAAATCACTTTCTTTGTTTTTTTGTTTTGCTTTCCTGTTCCACTCGCTGATTAACAAAATGTGTTTAAAAAATACTCCTTGCTCAAAATAATCAATTTATAAAAAACTTCAGTTCTATAGTACAGTTATTAATCATACAAAATTAAACATAATGATTAAGGGGAAAAAAAACCATGAAAGTATACTCTATACAACTAATGAATATACTTCCAGGGTACTATTATAACTATTGTTTTTCAGGATATTGGGCTGGTAAGTTTGAAACTTGGACTGTACCTTCTTTTTTTGTTCATTAGGTTATAATAAATGCTTCAAGAACCAAGCAGGAAACATCCAGACCTTATGATGACTGATATGAACCAGCACACAGGTACCACAGAAAAGAAGCAAACTACGACTCACCTCTAGACAATTGTTGCCATGCCAATATAGAGGCCAGAGCTTTAGGATTCTTCTATGGATTTTTGTTTAAAAATCCTATTCTAAATTTGACAACAAATTTGTATGGTTGAAAATCTCTATCTGGACTGAACAGACTATTTCCAAGACAAGGTGGCAACCTCAGTTTACTATAGCATTTCCTCAGGTTTGGGTTTTTTTTTTTCTGTTTTCTGAAATAGGTCATACAAAAAGCTTATGAACCTTTTACGTAGGTGTTCTTAAAGGTTGAACTGGATCAGATCATACCATCTTCAGAAAGTTTCAATGGCACCACACTGCTTACCAGGGCAAGTACCAGTTTCTCAACCATATACTTATTGCTCAACAAAGTTGTCCCTAACATCTTAACTATAGCATCATCCTCAAATTCTTACATTTCTGGCAAAATGGACACACTCCAACCATGTCTTTTCCTCCTATTCCCCAAAACCCATCTTAAACAACATGTCATTAGAAAATAAATACTTTCTTATCCTTCTAATTGTTTCAGTGCCTAATTACTTGTAATGTTGGTAAAATTTGTATCAAATAATGCTTTGAATTACAGTTATTAGTATAGTTACAAATCTCCCATAAAAATCATATAGACTGTCTTATTTATCTCTGTACATCCCTCAATGTGTATTAATTGGACTTAATTTCTTAGTCTCCCTCTCCTACCAAATAATCTTGGAAAATCAAAGAATGAGATATTTATTTGTGATAGTTATTACTGCCTATCTGAAATTTTCATAGTGCAAAAATATGTATTAACAGTTCATGCTATGGCTGGCTTATAGTTCTGGTAAGTGGGGGTATGGATTTGTTAACCACAGTCAAATTATTTTATCTAGTTTATTCCAAGTAAGAGAACTGCCTCTACCAAAATTACATGAAACAAAACTTTCTCAAAATCCTTCAAGCCATTTTCACAGGAAGGATCAAGAAGAAGAGACTGGAGTTGATAGTGAAAGATAAGAACAAAGATAACAAAGGTGTTGCTTCAGAAGACTAGTCAGTGGCTACACATACATACACACACGCTCACACACACGTGCACACACATGCATGCATACCTACTGACGTACATGCACATGTTCCCATGTACTTGCACAGGAAGAAGTTATGATAATAGCAGAAAGATTAGGACATGTTAACAGATTCCTGAATCTAACAGCCAACTGTAAAAATACCTAAATTCGATTCTTAGTGATGCTTTCCTGAAAAAAAAAATGAAAGACAACAAAAGACCAACAGAAAATAATGCAAACCAGCTAATCACTCTCAATTTGTATTCTCATTCTAAACCCAAATTTTCAAATTAAGTCTTAGGAATGGGATTTTACATTTTCCTACAGACAAGAAAGAGCTAAGATTTATTTAGTATTGTATAAAAACAAGATCAAGACCTCTGCTTTTATTTTCCTATCAAAGGAGAGACAGAGGTCCCAAAGATGTAAGATAAAAGAGTTTAAACAGTAATTATAAGAGGATTAAATTAATTCAAGAAATATCTACTGAGCTGTTATGGCTTAGATATTGTGCCAAGGTAACCAGAATACAGAGATGATAACAGACAGTACATGCCCTCCAAGTGCACACACAGCCTTTAGTAGAAAGGGCACAAGAGAATGAATGGTTACAATGGATTATAAGAGGAGTAATTGAAATTTAAATGCCTTTCTATGCTATACTTGACTCTTGCTCAGTGATTGGGCAAGGAGAGTTTCCCAGAGAAAGTGTCACTGGGGCTGGCATTTAAAGAATGAATGGATGAAAATATAAAAGAAAGACACAAAACGTAGTTTAGATTATATTTAAGGATTTTTTTTCCTTTTGAGAGGCATAAAAATGGAAACAGGATAATATTATCTCTACTGTATTTACTGAATAACATAAGGTCGGCCCTTATCCTGGATGATGGAGTATAGATTCTGCAAGGGAAAGTAATAAAACCCAAAGTTAAAAAAAAAAGTATTAGCATGAAAGTAAGAACTTCAGGACAACAGCATAGTGGTTTTGAATTTTTCTTGAAGGTGACATGTATCTTGGCACAATATTTGGGTTTATAATGGTGATATCAGGTATCTTAATGAATAAATAGCTTATTATACGTAAAAACTATCTTTGTCCAATCTCTTATGTTTAAGATGTTTTTGACTACTAGAACTTCACTTTGTAGGCCAGACAGCGCCTGCCCCATATAAGTGCTCAATAAACAGTGTTTCAAGAAGTTAGTGCATAAAAAATGAATAAATGGTTAAATGTAGCCCCAGAATAAAGGTGGAACAAATATGGCACTCATGTAAGAGAGAGAAAGTAGGAAATTTTAAGGCCAGAATGTTGTTAGGAGTTTCATTTTTTTAGTTCTGAATTGGTGCACAAAATGGTGTATGTTCTTTTATGTTCATGTGATTTATACCCATTCTTATAAGAAAATAGAGCATATTTGGTTTAACTAACCTGTCACTTTTCACTCCTTTCAAACTATTTAGAATCTTTTGAATTCAATCACTGCAATTATACCAATTCTCTTAGAAGTCCACTGCCGCTTCTACTCTTTTCTCCATATATTTGAATTCATCTAGACATGCTCATTAGCCAAAGAAAGTTTTGTCATTACGGAGTACTAGCAACAGAGATAAATCCCCTGCAGATTTTCTGATCCATTTCTTGACCTATTTAAAAAAATAATCAGGTTCCTTAGCCTTCATCATAGAGAATTTCTACCATAATAAAATGTGCTGATGAAGAGAATAGCCACTTGCTGAATTATCTAGACCTGTCCTAAGATTTCAGCTATGTATAGATCCTAACTGACAATTTTTCAAGTAGAGGTGACAATAAATAGAAAAAGAATAAACTCTAAGAAGTATTTATAAAAACACATAATGGGATTCAAGGGATATAAAATATGCTACAGAGTGCTTTGAACTGTCTAAAAAAATGTACTTTATTCCTTATTTCCAATTTTGACAGTTCTAAAATATGAGAATATTCTGAACAAAAAATTAATAAGGATACATTAGCTCTTGAATTCTCAAAATTAAACATATATAATGGTCCTTAAAATTATTAAGAAATCCTATAATGTCTTTGTAACTTTCTTCCATTTTATTTTTCACTGATTAGGAAGAACAAAATTATGGGAGTATGTCTCTCTATGTCATCTGCCAGTGAACCATTCAGTAAAAAAAAAAATCCTCTTAGCACTCAAACGTGATTGCTGTAAACATTTAAAAATCACCATCCTGAAACTAACCCAAAAAAGTGCCCCATGTTCAAATGTATATTATGCATTTAAATTAGTTTTTAGAAGGTTCTCTTTACATTGCTAACCAGTTTGAAGATAATAAAGCAAGACATAGGCTTCCTGATGCTGTTTTTAATGACAATCATATCTGTCTTATAATGTTAATGTGTTCTAAAGCCGTGTGTACTCTTGTATCAAGGAGATGTTTTCACTTCATGTGTTGGATCACTGCTTTTCAATATAGTTGAAAAGATTCTGTTGACTGGGTTCAGCTCATTGCACAAAGCCTGAAAGGCCCAGTGATTACTAATGGGAGAGTATGGTCAGAGCTAAAATCCTTAATCCCAACCTCAAGAAAGGTGTCTTCACGTTTTCTGCTTAGCATCTTTCTACTATTCACCTACTTAGCTTTCTAACTTTTCCGTTCTCTCTTGCTCTGTTCTCAAGCAACTAATCCCATGCTATTTCTACCAATGAATCTTTCCACTCTCTACCCAACTATCCATCAGAAACCCCCACTTTTATCCCTAGACAAGATGGGCCCTCTCTCAGCTCACTTGCAAGCAAGTAGCAGAGATCAGACCATTCAGAGAGTAGCATGAGGGGAGACATTGTTGAATACTGGCTTAGAACAGGGCAGGTGAGAATATAAGGAGGTTACAGGAGAAGGGAAAAAAAGATGAGAAGGGACACAGCTGATGCATGAGAAAGTTAAGAAGTCAGCAGAAAGCCTAAAATACCAAGGTCTAGAAGTAAGCAATAGGATAAAATAAGATCTTGCCAAATAAAATTTTTTACTTGAGTAATCCATTTGAGTAGAATAACAAGCCGTACTTTTCAAACAACACAATTAGTTTATGTATATGTGCATAAAAACATTTAACTCTCAAACAATAAACAAGCATTATTGTGAATGTAGATCAGTATAGCTTCTGTGTTGAAGATGCTTTGCAATTGAAAATGTTACGTAGATGCTGTAATTGCCTTGCGTCCCATCATGACAAGAAATACAGCAAGTGGAAGTAGACATGGCAAGTACAGCCTCAAAGCCAGTTAAGGGGAAGTATAGTTTGTCAGATGAGAAGAAAATTAAAATATTCTTTTCAGTAGTAATGATTTAAGCATATGGCTTGTACGCTCAGAAAGTCAAAATAGAAAGTTAAAAGGTTAATAAAATTAGATCTTTATAACTTAACTGAAAATGGCATATATGTCAATGCTTAGTACTAACTCCAGAAATAATCTTGACTACACATTTTAATCACATATGCAGACGGACTTACAGAGAACTTTTCAGAATGGCTAAGAAAGGACACAGATTAATGCTATTGTGGGGGGGGGGGGGCGTTTACCGGTTATTATTAAGTCTAACCTCTTTGCCCTAAGGACTGAGCCTTTTATATTTAGAACTGGATATTTTATAAATTGGGTTACATAAAACTTCTATAAGATTTTTAGGGGGAAAAACATTAAGCTTTTCTATTGTTTCTTCTTCTTTTTGTTAATTGTGCACAGTAAATTGACAATACTTATTTAAACACATTTTTTTTTAAAAAAAATCTGACCCTTTTCTTCCTGGACCAAGGAATTTTCTCCGTCACAGAGTAATAGAGCTTGAAAACTTCAGCATCAGCAGGGAAGGCAGGCACTCCTTAGCCAGCCACTGTGAGAGAGAGAAAATGCAATTAAGGCTCCCACCAGGGAGAGAGAACTAAACAAAACCTGCGTCTTCACACAAGAGCCTTTTTCTTCAATGCAAACTACAAGGCCTCAAATCTTGTTGGTGAGATGCTAGCATTTAGGACAACACACTTTCAGATTTTCTCACAGCAGATCAAAGTAAATAATGCAAGGGCAGCAAACAAAAGAGAAAACTCCAGTGTGCTTACATTAAAAAGAGATTACAGGGGACTTACAAGTGATTGAAGGAATAGATGACATTTTTAAAAACATAAAACCAAGATCTTTAAGTACAGCTGGCAAATAAAGTCTAGTTGGGTTACTTTACTGAGAGTGACAAACCACAAGTGACTTACCACCATGAAATTAAAAAAGGGGAATTTTACTTTATCCTAGTATTTTCTACATCTAAAGTTATACATATTCCTGTTCTTCTCTTCCTGGGTTTTAGAATGTTCAAAGCCTAGAGTCATGACAACTGATAAAGGGAGGCATTAAAGTCATGAGCCTCCTCAAATCAATGCCACAGAATATGCACAGCGCTCTGTGGATTGGAGATGTAGAATCACTCTGCTTCCCTCTTCCTCCCGAGGACAGTAATCAGTCATAAAAGCAGCTCTCCTCGTTCATATCAAGCCAACAGCTGGAAACTCTTCTGCAATGTTAAATTTAGCACGAACCCCTTACCAGGCACTGAACTTAGTCTTGTGGGTCTGTTCTACAGTCTTAAAGTGAGTACTCCGAGATCACAACGTATCCTTGATTTTTGTGTAAAAGTCTCATTGACTTTGGTGCAACTCTATAAAGGAAGCAAGGATAGAATATCATCTTTTAATGCCAAATTTACTGCAGTTGAACAAAAGGAACGGAAATCTGGGAGGCCCATGTCAATAAACAAAAGATAAATGTTTGAGAGACTTAATAACTGAAACAGCTTCAAATAGGATTTTTTTGAACTTTTTTTTGAAACACAGTAATAGAGTGGTGTCTTGAACTTAGTGATACTTAAACAAGCATTTATATAGTTTGTATGATGCGTGTATCATACATAGTACACACACACATATGCTACATACTATATTATACTCCACACATTATATATAATATAGTATGTATTAGTATAATGTGTGTATATATGTATATATATCCATATATATATGTATACACACACACACTACATATATATATATATATGTATATACATATATATATATGGAGAAGTATCATATATATAGTATTCATAGTAACTGCAATTGTACTTTGGCAGAAGTTTAAATACAAAGCCACTAAAGCTTGCCAAAACAATTCACTGACATAATAAATGACAGAATCAAAGAGACAGCGTGGAGGAAAGACACCAGGACTTAGCATCTATAGATGTGAGATCTAGTCCAGGTTTTACCATGTTACCTCTTCTGAGAATCAATTTGATAATCAATATATAAAACAAGGTTGGATTAGAGACCCTTGAATATTCCTTCCAGTTGACACATTCTGTCAATCTACATGACTCCTATAACCAGCTGCTGAGTCACATCTGTGACATTGTATGGGTATGTGTGTGTCTACATCTATATCTATATCTATCTATCTATAGATATAGATAGATATCTATAGATATAGATAGATAGATATAGGTATAGAGATAGATATATATAGATATAGAGATATCGATAGATATATATAGATATAGATATATCTATATCTATATAGATATATAGATAGATATCTATAGATATAGATAGATAGATATAGGTATAGAGATAGATATATATAGATATAGAGATATAGAGATATATATATATAGATATATCTATAGCTATAGCTATAGATAGATAGATAGATAGATAGATAGATAGATAGATGTATATATATATACATAGATAGATAGATAGATAGATAGATAGATAGATATAGACACATACATATACATTCATCCATAGATATATAACTTGAATCAAAGAATTTAGTATCAAGGTGATAATTTCCAAATCTAAAAATCACACATGTAAAGAAATATCTTTATACTTTCTTTCATAGCATATTTTACTAAGCACGCGCACACACACACACACACACACACACCACCATATTTTCCACCTCATATCTGCTTGTAAGATATATTGTTACTTTTAACATTAGAAAGGCAACTTTTGAAGAAATCAAGGACATTTGGACATGAGCTAATATACTGTAATAGGAATAATGAACCTAAGCTGAATTTTTTTTCACATGTCATAATTGGAGAAGCATTAAGACACATTTTCATAAAAACTAAAATACAACTTGTGTTTCCAAACCCCTATAAACACCCACCTTCAGCAATATTAAAATGATTTTAAATGTTTCTATCACAGATTTACTTTTGTTTCACTAAAATGCATTTAGGGAAATTTATTCTCCAGAAAGCAAATCAACATTAATAAATATGATACTCAGTTCTGTTTTGATTGCACGAATGGAAGAAAAGAAATATTATGTATTACTTATTAAAATTCTTTCTTCAGAAAACAGACTGGAAAACAATCAGGCTGTATTCAGTTCACAGACTTTTTTTTCCCCACATGGATAAAGTAAGCAAAGTTAAATTCTCAGTGCTTCATATACACATTTACCCGTAAAATTATTTAATCTTGTTTACTTTGTAAAATATATGATGTTATTCTGTTTTGAGAATAATGCATTTAATTTAGGAAGAAACTACAAGGTGTAATATGAAAACTGGAAAGTGCAAAAAGCAGTATTAAACTGTCAATCACTGCTGATCTTGCAGAGTTCATTATTTAACTGAATATGAAGATTAGACACTCTACATTATGCATATCAATTTAAATATAAGAAACAAATTTAATCCTAAATTGGAAAAGTGCATAAGGATTTGCCTGAACTGATGCAACTTGATTTATTTCATGTAGAGTACTACTTCTGAGTCAATCACATGTGTGCATGTAAGTCAACATACACATATCAAAAGTTTCACGTGTAAAAATTTAGATATTTAGCTTACCTTTTTCTGTGCCATGCACCCACAGCTCTAACAGTATATTATAAAAATTAACATTAAATTAGAAGGAGGGGAGCAGCTGTTGTAGACTAACGCCAAAGGGCATTTTAACCCATTAGTGGAGTTCTCTCTGACATATAGAAGCATGTATATGTGAGTGATTGTTGTAGGATAAGCCTGGGAAACATGTAAATTGCATTTCCTCATGGCAAATTGCAACTGAATTAGAATATTGGGCAGACG
This sequence comes from Puma concolor, assembly GCF_028749965.1. Classification (NCBI taxonomy): domain Eukaryota; kingdom Metazoa; phylum Chordata; class Mammalia; order Carnivora; family Felidae; genus Puma; species Puma concolor. Next base: position 195,394,274 of record NC_141667.1, on the reverse strand, counting down.
TAAACAATGCAATCAAATTCTGGCTTTTTATTGAGCTTCTATTTGACTTTGTATTCATTTGAAACAACAACAAAAAAAAATTGTGTTTTTCAGGGTCTGTGACATTGCAGGCCATGAGAGATTCAATGTCACTGCCGGCATACAAATTTATTAGTCTATAAAATTTGACATTCTCTTATTTATTCACAGAAAGGACAAATAAGATATTTTTTCATACTTACCAGAAATATCTGGGAGTGTTTATATGCCGCTCCATCTGGAGGATGCAAATAGTCAGAACTGCTTTACAATTCAGTAGGCAAAAGCCTGCTGAAGGATAACAAATGACTTCATGGTGGAGCTCCTATTGAAATTCTTTCAGTATGTGATATTAAAAACAACTGAACAAACAGAGATAAGGGACAAATAGGATTTGAAACAGACTTTTTTTTCTTACAGTGCAAAAGAAAAACAAATGAAGGCTCTAGTTGAACCTATATATACCTTTTAGTGATTTCACTGCATGGATTTGCTTAATGCGTGAAAGTTTTTATCTGAAGCATCTTTAAATGTCCCACTAAAACCAATGAGACCAATTCTAAAATGCCTCCTTTGGACCAACAAATACAATTTTGAGGCTTGAAGGAAAAAAGAGGAGTCATCATAACTCTTTTTGATGACCCCGTTTACAGGTTTACTCTTTGGTATTTGGCATAATGCATGGATGTGGGGGTTTAATAAATTTTTGGCGATTAGGATACTGTATTTAAGGAAGATGTTGTTTCTTTATTACCTGGTAGGCAAGGCTAAAAGCAAAAATTACAGTTAAATACTGTGAGAATGAAAAGCTTATAATGAAAGCTACCAAAAAGAGTAACTGGAAAATGTATTTCATTAAGTTCAGTCTCTCTTTTGTGGAAGAAGTTCTACAAGTACTGGCTTTGCAACTCAAACTAACGTTAGTAACTTTCAGGTGATCAGGGAAGTTAAAATCTAAGAAACAATAAAAGCATTACTTTGCGATGATTATTTTTATTTCTTGCTTTGAAGGGAAGATGAAAGGCTATTTAGTTGCTATTTAGCTAGGTGTTCTTGTTTTATTCTATGGCCAGATCAAAGCAACTATCTCTAAATTTACAAAACAGTTCGTAGAACCCCCGGTAATTGAAGTACAGGCTAAGTGATCTGCATCAACAGCATATGAACATAGAATCCATCATACAAAATTCATATTATTAGGTCTTCAAATGACTCATTATTTCACCTAAAAATAAGCAAAAACCAAATAGCTGACTGGAATGGTGACACGACAATGTGTTCCAGGTCTTCTTAACATAGCATATATGTGAGTTAATATCTAATGGCCATAACTAGCTTCAGCATTTTATATGACCATCCTTTAGTCTGATCTAGGTTACAATTTAGGGCTGACTTTCAATGCTTATATATAAAAGCAAGTCGGGGCGCCTGGGTGGCGCAGTCGGTTAAGCGTCCGACTTCAGCCAGGTCACGATCTCGCGGTCCGTGAGTTCGAGCCCCGCGTCAGGCTCTGGGCTGATGGCTCAGAGCCTGGAGCCTGCTTCCGATTCTGTGTCTCCCTCTCTCTCTGCCCCTCCCCCGTTCATGCTCTGTCTCTCTCTGTCCCAAAAAAAATAAATAAACGTTGAAAAAAAAAATTAAAAAAAAAAAAATAAAAGCAAGCCATGTGCGATCAGTTGTCCTAATATAACCCATTTGCTATTTTGGATATCTAACAATGCTTTATGTTAGATGAATTCACTTTACCTCCTTTGCCAGCACTGAGCCATTATTTTTTTAGTAATTTATTATATAAACACAGTGTGGAACTTTTCTTAAAAGTAATAACATTGCAAGTGAATTCAAATTTAAATGGGTATATAACTATTTCAATGAGCAATAAAATTTCATCAAAACCATCACTGCCCAACCAAAACTCAAGTATGTAGAGAAGCAGATAGCTCCAATACAATTTGTTCATTTCACATATTCAACAACCAAGTCTAGGTCATGGTTGTAAAGTCTAGCTCTAGCTAATACCTCCTTCCCAAACCACCTCAACTCAAAGACAGTTTGCCTTTTCTCTCTCCAGTAATATTCTTCAATTCTACCACTCACTTGGCACAGGGCAGTGTCTGCCCTTATAATCCCTCTTGTGTTTTTATTCTCAATTATTTCTCTTTGTTTCTTATCCTATAGGTCTTGCTTTCTTACCAGATTATACTATTGGAACAACCCTCTTCGCGTTTCATATACAACCCAGCAATTTACTATAAATTCTGTGCCCAGGAAATCTCCCCAAATAAGTGACATATTATATTCAGCTCCGGTTTCCAAAACTTGATCTAAATAGAAATAATTAAGTACAATCAGAACAAAGGTTACTGTGGACTTAAAAGAAACATAGCATCTAAAACAAGTGTTTGGTAAAGATACACACACAGATGACACACCCACCTGAAACACAGGCAATGGAAAACAACCCCAGTAGGAATTATCAATTACTCTTCATATTATCCTGAAAATGGTGACTAATTACTTTCTGTTTCCTTAAAGGTAAATGATACTTTTACTTTTGATATTAGAGAATAAATCCTGAAAGTATTTTATATACAATATATGTTAAACAAAGAATATTACAGAGCCCACTCTGTAAAAATTTTAAATTGAGATGCTCAAGAATTCAGACTGATGAGAGGTTTACATGTTTTAGCCCACAGTCACCTTATGTCCAATATTACTCACCATGAAATAAAAACATATGAGTATGCCACTGCCAGGAGGCAAATACTCTTAGTGGTGGTTGGCCATCATTCTACTTCATCTAACCCTCTTATTATTGAGACACTAAGTTCTTAGCTCTCAGTGTCGCCACGCCACATTCAACTGTGAGGAAATGTTAATGTCAGATAACTAGAAACAGGAGAGTTTGCATTAATGATACATGACTCTTCATGAAAAGGGGGAAAACAGAATGACAGGAAGAGGTAAACAACAAAATGAAATAATCTGAAAGCTACAAATACTATATTCCTCAGATTGCGACGCTGAAGGCCCCTCTCTTGGAACATCTTTTTGCCTTTGTGCATATTACCTTTAATTAATGAAATATCAAACGTATTAAGCAAAATACACATTTTAAAGTTTAACTGAAATGGTGAGGGTCATAGAGAACCACGGTAATCTTGTGGGGCTCCTGAGTGGCTCAGATGGTTAAGCGTCCAACTCTTGATCTTGGCTAAGGTCATGATCTCACGGTTCATGGCATCAAGCCCCACGTCGGGCTCTGCACTGACAGTGGAGTGCCTCCTTGGGATTTTCTCTCTCCCTCTCTCTCTCTGTTCCTCTCCCCAGCTCGCACTCTCTCTGTCTCTTTCAAAAGACATAAATAAACTTAAAAAAAAAAGAAAGAAAAAATACTGGTAAACTTGTTCCAAAAGTAGTGTTATGGTTCAGCAGAAAATAGAATAAAGAGAAAAATTAGTTAACAGTTTTACTTAAATGTTTATAATTCTCCGTATCTGGAAGTTGAACTTTTAGGATGGATGCCCTTACAACACCTGTTTATTGAAAACCTGAACTATTACTTTCATTCAAAAGCTGACCAACTAAATCTTTAAGACTCAAGGAAAAAAAAAGTGATAGAAGACTTTTCAAAGACTCTCAAAGTGAAGAGAGAATCTGAATTAACTTTGCAATCCAAAGACACCCAAGATGAAACATTTCCCATCTCAGCTTCCCTCCATCCAAATCCTTGCTCATCCTTATCCCTTGCCCTTGACTAAAAGGCAAAAAGGAAACAAATTAATCACCTGAGCATTTATTTTCATTTACTTCTCAACCCCATGAAATCTTTCTTAAGTCAGAAAACTAGAACTCAGAAAGTTTAACTAACCTGACCGAAGCCACCCCAGGTACACATAGCTCATGAACAAGAGGTGTGGAGCTGGCACCCAGACCATCCTTCCCAGCTTAAAACCTCTTCATTTCCATTACCAATATAAAATATTTTGGAGACTATATTTTGAGGGAGGCTTTTCTGTAAGTGCTTAACATACTCTAACTCAGTCTTTGTCATAATTTGTGAGATAGGTCAAATTATCAATCCCGTTTTTAGCAGATAAAGAAACAAAGGGTTAGAGAAGTTAAGTGACTTCCCCCAAGTCCCAGAGCTAATCAGTGGCAAAGGTAGAATATTAGCCCAGGCCGTCCAAGCCCATGCTCTGCATGTACTCATCTCATAGTTAGAAAACAGAGACTCAGGAAGGTAGCCTGTGCAAACAGAGGTTCCATGACCTGGATTCCCTTAGGCCTTCAAACTCCCTGGTGCTGTTCCACTGTCCCAAGAGCACGGTTATACGTACTTCCATAAAAGGGGGTCTTGAATGGGCCAGGATTCACCACAAATAGCACATTGACATGGTATCCCTATTTGAAGATGGTCTGACATTTTTGCATAGGTTTACCTACCTACAGATCTCCTTTAAAAATAGAAACAGCCACCTGGGTGGCTCAGTCAGTTAGGCATCCAACTTCAGCTCAGGTCATGATCTCATGGTTCCTGAGTTCTAGCCCCACATTGGGCTCTCTGCTCTCAGCTCAGAGCCCACTTCAGATCCTCTCCATGCCTCTCCCCCACTCCCACACATTCTTGCACATTCTCTCCCTAAACAACAAACATTAAAAAATAGCAATGAACAACAACTTTTAAAAGGCGAATATAGGCACAATTTCTTATATGAATTTTTGAAATCTTGAACTGACACTCAAGTACTAAATTCTTAAGTTTCCTATCATTTTAACTGACACATAAAAACAGAAAACAAAAAACTTAATCCCCTTTAAAGGGGAACCACATTTTATAAAGACTTTTCCCAGGTAATCTAAACATATTTCCAATCTTCCTAGCAAATAAAATATTTAGAATATAATGTTTTTAAACCACAGCCAAACTATAAAAAGGAAATTACACTGAATCAAAAAAACATTCCTTGAATTCCTAGGTAATTAATATAACATTTTTTATTTTTTTATTTTTTATTTTTTTTTTTTTTTGCTTAGTAATACAAATAAGAGATGAAATGAGATAATACCACTATTCCCAGCAAAGCCTGTTTCTTACTTGGAAGCACATGTCTAGCTTGGCTTCTCTACTTACCAAGAAAAATGATCAGCACATAAAGGAATGAGGTCTTTTAAGCTAAAGACATGACACTAATGGGCCTCAAGTACTTAAAGAATGCTGTAAAGATAGCAGTGAATTCCCATTTCTAACTTAATGACCTCATTTCTTAATGCTTCTCCCAAATCCTATACCATCCTCTGACAGAGCTTCCTGATATTCCCACATTGTACCACGTTTATTTTCTTGACTCCTTGTTCTTATTTGCCCTCTTCTTACACGTCAGAACCCATTCAACTCCCAGCTCCTCTCTAAGGACTTCCATATCTCCTAGGCAGAGCTGGTAACTCTTTGTCCATAATCCCACTGTATTCCCATTTTACAATGAAATCATTTATTCAGAGTCAAATTCCTCTAACGAAAGGAACCAGCAGTCACCTCTATGTGTCAGTAAAATGCCTAACATAAGGCAATTAACGGTCCAGGGCAGAATACGCTACTAACAAAAACCGAAGACCAAACAAATCAGATTTTGGAATCAGCCAAATACCCATTCCAAACTTTCTATGACTTATACAACCTTGATCAAGATACTTAACCTCTTCAAACTTCAATTTTGCAACTCAACTATAGGGACTATAATATCTTTCCTACAAGACTGTTAGAAAGATCGAATAAAAATATGTTCACAGCCTTGCATAGCAGCTAGTATGTATAAAGTGCCTGTGTGATGGAGAGTTATTAGAATGAATAACTTCGAGCAAGAAGAAATTAAGTTAAACATTAAGAAACTATTTCTTAAGAAGGTTATTATGAACATTCCAAGCAAAGCTGTAGACTTTTGTTTTCCCAGGAGTTTGAGACAGGAGTAAGCAACTCTTTCTCTGGAATGCCTTAGATTATTGGACAAGACAATTTCAGGAAATCCCTTTTTGCTTTCAGATTTTATAATCATCAACCTTCCTAATTCTCCAAGTGACTTCAAAATTGTTTCAATTACTTGAGTACTGTTACTCTCTTCATGCAAAAGGAGCTGGGATAGCATTTCTTGTCTTTTTGTATCTGAATACAGTAAAGAAAAACTAAAGAATACCACTTTCTTTCCATTGATAAACATAGTTAATGGAATTATTCATTATATATCAGAACTGTAAGCAGGTAAAACTACCTATGGCTATTGTAAAAATCATATTTACTTTTTCCCCTTTCAATAACATATATTGAAATACTATAATGATATAATATTATGTTATCACTTTTACAAATTTGGCTGTGACAAAGCTTTTAAACTACTAACAAATTTTCAGTATCAGTAATTCCCACTGGAAATACCGTAACATGTTTCAGTCTAATGATTTAAGGTTACAAACATTCCTTCCAGAATTATTTCCAACATCTCACAAGGCATATTCATTGTAAAAAGTGAGCCACTTAGCAGGTAAACACACAGGAAATGTTATATTTCAAACTAATCACAAGGACTATGACAAATTAGGAAATCACATGGAGACATTACACACTTTGTCTAGAGGACAAGTAATACATTGTACTAAATGTAAGCTGGATGGTTCATATAAACATATTCTATTAGAAAATTCAGCATTAAACTTTGCCTTGTGGGAAGAGATTTTATTTTCCCAAGGAAATTAAGGATATTTAGAGATTGGAAACTGGTGTATCCTATTGATCCTCTTCGCTAACTATGATACCTAGTAAAAGAAATTTATGGTAAAAGGAGAAACTAGCTATTATTTTCCTCCTGGAAAGAAAAAGGAAAAATTTTTCCTTTTGTTTCCAAACATACAAGGCTCAGATAAATCTAAACTCATATAATCCTCTCACATGTATGAATAGTTCTAATATTGTGGATGTTAATGATCTCCTTTCTCACTTTCTTATCTCCTATATAATTATTCTACTAATTATAGTAAAAATCTTTACTTGACTATTGTCATTATGGAGCCATCGTATACTTGTGTTCACCCAAAACTGCTTTAATACATACATACATGTGTACACACACACACACACACACACACACACACACTTTAGCTTTGGGGTGTTTTACTTCAAATATTACTAACAAATATCCCAATTTCACCCTGAAGGATTTTGACAAGACAATGTGGTATTTTGAGGTGATAATGTCACCTGAAGAGAAAAAGAAAATAAAAAAACTAAGCTGAAGATTAGAAATTTAATCCCAATAAAACTTAAAACACTTCATGGTAAAATGACACTCTTAGGATAATTCTAGATGCCTTCCACCAACCAGCACATCGCCTGAACTGGCTCAGTCCTTAAAGGGTCAAAATTTATTATCATTTCAGTTCATCTAATAAGTAATGTTTTTGCCGAACAAAACCAATTCCCAATAAATTCTCACTGTATTTGTGTGCTCTGATTTGATTTAGAGGCCTATGGGGAGACACCATTTGGTAGCACAGGAACACAGAGGGGTAGGTGTTGCTGGGGAGAAGTAGGGCTCATGTGCCAGAAGTGTTATTGTGTCAGGTTGATTTATTGAGTGAGCTTCACTTCACCGAATGTTCCGAGATATTTATTTCCCTAAAGGCTCTGCAAAGATATGAACAGACCCGCATCCACAGATGTCATCATTGCTCATTTTACCGAGTCATGAAATTTTCTCAACTGCAATTTGTCCATCTAAAATTGCTGTAACAGAGCAATGTCAATAGTAGCATCCTACCCGGGCACCACCTTCTATATAAGGCTCTGTTGCCAAATTCAGTACTTCTGTGCAACTTCATGGTAATTAAAGTGACAGAACAGCTTCACTGTGATTTCAAAAGAGTTTTTCAGAGAAGTTATTCCAATTTGTAAACTCCACTTTGAGTCCTCAGATAAAGCAAAACCTTTAAGGGGAACTGAACAGGAATACCTAAACACAGAATCGTTTATCCTTGTCAAAATTAAAATAAAAATAGATGTAGAGAAAAGTAAGGAAAGAAAGCAGACGGTGTGTTACGAAACCCAAAACTTCAAAGATGTCACCTTTTTGAAAGCCGCCCTTAAATTTAGTGTCTTGTTCTCGGGGTCTAGACTCATCGGTTTTATTTATCCCCTCTCCGTTATCAAGCAAATGAACCACAAAAGCTGATTTTAAAAGGACGTTGCTAGATATACATCCCTTGCCTATAACTTTTATTCAAAAACACTTGCGTAAACGTATGAAAGAGTTCTTAAGGTGCATTCAGAATGCTAAAACATTATAACTTGAGTGTTTTCGATGACTTTGTCTAAAATCTTCTTCAGCACCTAATAGAATATCAATGTCTGTGTTAAATAAAAACTGCATGCTTGTGTTGTGTGTCAGAATTTTCGGGTTTATTTAAATATGTTAATATTTCTCATTATGCCATTAACAATAACCTTCATCCATTTGTGAAAAACATTTTGCCAAGCATGCACATAAAAAATTAGCAAGTGAAGCAAAATCACCTTAATTTGCTTTGGACCAGCAAATAACCAACTAATTTGCAGAAATCCCTGCCAAGCACTCATATTAAATGCTTCATGCTTATTTTATGACCTCTGCTGCTCTTCTCCTTCCCGGGCCCTGAATCATATGATCATTAACATATTGCAAGGTCTGAAACTTTATTTTTTACATTCTTTAATTAATGCCTGTTTATAGAAGGCCATAGGACTTCAGATCCAGTTAATGAAACTTCACTCCCCCAGGCCCCTAGAGCCCAATAGAGAGCTCTCTCCTCTGTTGTTTTAGTAGCTTTTTTCCAACTGTTTGTTTATACACACTTAATTGATCTCTTTAGTCCCAGAAGCATTCCAGAGACACAACCTGTTTTGAGGCAAGCTAAAGTTTTCCCCCTTCCTTTATAAAAGCCTTGAATGCCCAAGGTTATCAGTTTTAATTTGAAAGTTGAAGATTCAGCTTTATTTACACTATCTAAAAGTAAAAACTGATACAGGCCCCGAAGTGTTTATTTTTACATTCGTATATAGCAGAGGGGATCACAAGTGCATACTGTATATAATTATTTTGATGTAGAACTAAGTAATTACTAAATGCTGCTATGTCTTATTTTATGGCATTGAATAAACGCAGCCTTTATAACAAGTTGAAAATAAAAACAAATCAGGCTGCCAATGCATGAAATTTTCATGGCTCTTCAATTTACATTTTACATATTCCCTATGACAAGAATTTCTATTATGCTATTCTCTTTTTTCTGCTATAATTAAATTAAAAAAGTAATTGGCTGGTGCTGCACACTGCAGCAATGTCTTAATCACATAGACAAACAGTTTTACAATAGCTCACACCATTTGCCACATGGGGCAATGACATTATTGTACCAGACTATAAACTCGAGACAGATATCACATACCCGCCTTCAGCCACGGTGTTGGCAAGAACAGAACACGAGGTTATTCGGCACCCTGACTGGCACCTCTATAATGGAATTCCCAATTAAGTAAAAGTGGCTCAAATCCGGCCATGTTGTTTTAAAAACTGCCAAAATTCGAAGCTTATGAATCTGCACATACATGCGTGTACTCTAGGTAGAGAATATATGCTGGAAAGGCCAAAAGGGAAAATACTGGTACAAGTCATAAATGCAGCAGGCATTATGAGAACTGGCAATGGGAAATCATTATTTCTGAATGCTCTGATGGGAAAAATCTTGATTATGCATGTTTTATATGTGTGTATATTCTATTCTTTTTTTCTTAGTGTTCAGTTTGCGGTTATTTTTCTCTTTATATTTACAGTGAATACTTCACTAATACTTTCTGAGGTCGGGGGAAGTCAGAGTCAGGAACTCTTTGGTGTTTCCAGAAACTTCGCTGACAAGGGATTCATGAGACCTGGGTCTTAATTCTGGCCTTCCCCCAGTAAGCCATGGGATACCTTTGAGCGAGTTGCACTATCTCTTAGTCTCAGTTTATCCATCTGTAAATGAGTATGTTAGGCTAGATTATCTCTAAGGTTCAATTCAGCTCTCAGATGATACAATCATATACAGATCCAATCTTTTCTATGCTCATGTGTGAGGAAAAAAAAAAAACCAAAAATACAGCACAGGTGCTTCCAGTGGCAGCAAGGAAGCAAAGAGGAATAGAAATCTGAGAAATCTGACAGAGCTGGAGTGCTAAAAAGAATAAAATAAACACAGTATGAAAAGAACAAGGGGAAATGATAATAAGGAATGGATATATTTTATAGATCAGCTTTCTTTATTGGTATCAGTGACGCTCTGTTTAAAAAACACAGAAAGCTAAAAATTTTAGAATTCAGTCCCTTCTAGATTTTAAAGCTATCTGTTTAGTGATTTTACCATTTGCTCTTTTACAACAGATAACTTTTTTCACCACTATCTATTAAGAAAGCAAGTAAAGAATTTGCGAGAGAGATTTTCCCAAACTTCATAAAACTAAGATGTTCTCTATAACACCTACACTTGATTACGTAACCAGGATTCAAAATCTTCATTTAGCTGATAGCTCTGAAAAATATTCAGGTGTCCCATTCTCATAAGATGTTTTCTAGAATGAAATTGCTCCCTCCAAAAAATGTACATGTTATTTCAATACAGTTTAGCGGCCAGTTTGAAATCCCCAGATAGTGCTCTTTGGTCCTTGTAATTACTAATAATTTCAGAAATCCCTTCGAAAAAGAGATCCTTGCAATAATGAACAAATGTATATACCATGCCATATCCAAGAAGACATTGCACATCAGTAATATCCCATTTATAATTTCGTCTTAAATGGAAGAAATTGATGGACAAAAAATATAAAGCATATAGAGACCCAATTTTAAAGCAGGTATGTTTAAGGAAGTTTTCCAGTGCATGTTCTACACATGTAACTTATGGGTAAGCAAACAGCAGCATTTTCCAGACGTTGAAGAATCCCTCCTCGTTTTCCCCATGCAGCCTTTCTTCCCCCAACTTCCTTAGTCTGAACTATCAGCCTTACGTAAAACAAATTCCGTCATTGCTGCCAAGGTGCTCAGTAGCTGAAAGTCTTCAATCTTCACATAAATAGGGTGCAAATCAAATCTTATGATGGTATATTCAAGCTTTCAGGATCTCTGTTTGCTACCAGAAATGTCAGAGTTTAGTACCTACTAAGCCATAGATTTATGAGGAAATGCTCGTAGATTGACAAGCAATTTTGTAACAAATGCATCTTCAGCGTTAGATTCACAGGAATGTTTAGGACATGCCTAAATGATTTAGTATTTTATACCTCTGCTCAAAAGAACAGTTCATATAAGTCCGTTCTATCTGAGGACAGTCAGTCAAGCAGAAACTAAAAGTAATTTTAAGAGATCATGATTCATTTACAAAAAAAAAAAAGTTTATCTCTAGAATTCAGGAGTGTGCAGTTACAAGTGATAAGTTGATAACAGGCAAAGTTTGAAATGCTTTAATTGAGACAAGGCAAATAACTTTCTTATTTAGATATGAAATACAGAGCATCTCTGATTACGTTTATTTATGAGCTGCCAATATTTGAACATATGCAAAGTTTGAATTGTTTCCCATTTGCCCCAAACTTTAAAAAACATAATTCCTTTTCTTAACGTGCCACCCTTCGGGGCAAGGAGTTGTAATGAACACCTCCCAGTCACACAGAATTACAATGTTCTTTATCTCGCCCGGCACTTAAAAAAAAAAAAAAAAAAAAACTTCCAAAGGTTTGGAATCCTGAAACCTGTAAACAAAATCTGTGGAGCAGATAAAATTTTAAATGGCACAATGCAATTAAAGCTGAATTCAATTTGAGCACACCCTGTCCATCTGTCAGAGGGAAACAAAAGCCTAGGAGCTCCATTATTGCTGAATCCCTGCTCTTGTTAATTTGCTTGCTGAGAGATTTCAATTTCTAGGAAGTGCACAAATTAGTGTTCAGTCAGGGCTAGATCCTCAGTAAGTATAAGCAGATGGTGGAAATCAGCCCTAATCAAGTGGCCAAAGCCTTTTTTTTCTGTCTGATTAAAGCATTTTAATCCTTTCAGATTGTCTGCTTTTTTAGCAAATATTCACCATCTTTTATTTTTCTTATATTCCAGGATGGATTTAAATGTAGCTAGGCACATGAGAAGAAAAAGAACTTGGAGAAATAGAGCTATCAGTATCTGAGTTACAAGCAGTGGCCTACTGGATCTGTGAATTCATTTAATGTCTCTTTTTTCCCCTATTATATGTTTAATAATTGTTGGAATCATTATTAATTTATATGCAAATATAAATAAGGCATACTTAATCTGTTCTGGTGGAATTAAATTACCGCAGGAAAGATAAAGAGTTAGAAAAATTTTCAGCTTTAAGATTAAAGCTGGCAAGAACAGAGGGCAACCAGAAAAGTCACATGTATGTGCAAATCTCCTACCCAGAGAAAAGAAAGAAACAGATTTTATTCTTTATATTAATACAAACTAACAAATATGTAAAATTTTAGTGAAGGGAAGTGTTTAAATTAAAACAAAAAATTTAATAAGTAAAAGGCTGCAATCTTTTATAAATAATGAAAACAAAAATTATTAGAACTAAAAACTGTATCATTGTTTTCAAAGTATGAGAAACACACATGCAAAATGTAAAAGTACTATAGTCTTTATAGGTGCTTAAAACTCACACACATATTTGCAAGCCAAGAAACACACAAAGCAAAATTTTTTAATATTCAAAGAAGCATTAGAGTGACTTAATTGTGTGTTCAAGCAAACAGTTGGCAAAAACAAAGTCCTACCTCCTACATTTATGCAGGATACATGAAAAATGAACTTTTCTTATTATACGTAAAATGTTTGTGATAACGACTTTGCACATAAAATTTCAAAGTGTTTGAACACATGTAAGGATAAATCTTTACATAACTATTTTGAAATCTCCCCTTAAACTTAGGCACATACATGAGAAGTATTTATGGGGGGGGGAGGGAAACACAGTTAAATATCAGAAAGTATTTCTGAACGAGCCCAAACTTTGAGTTGAACATTTGTACAAGTTCTGATATGCTGAATATTTGTAAGATTTCTGGTAGTGCTTTAACATCCTGTTTAGCAATTTCATTACACAACCAGATTCTTAACAAATACCCTCCCTAACAGTTTGATAAAATTCACAAGTACGAGTGTTCATCTATACTTTTACATGTTTCTTTTAACTAAAATAGTTACTAAAGAGCTGGAGTTTTAATTTGTTTATTTGAACATTTGAAATTTATATTCATAAAGTTTAAGCTGAAATACATCTTATACACCAAATCTTTATGCCAGTTTTATGCATTTGCCCATGACCGTATATGCAAATTTTCCAAGTTTAAAAATTGTAACTACCATCCGTAAGGGTAAATGGTTCCTTACATATACAACTTACATTGTACCTTGAAGTTTCTACTTGAACTATTTTTAAAATTCTCATTCAAAAGTAAAACATAACAAAAAAAAAATCATCAAACCCACTAGACATTTGTTTCATGGACATAGCTTTAAAGTCCTTCCACCACTGATAAAGATGGAATCAAGTTTAAATCAGCTCACAAAGAAACAGAAAGTTTGTATTTCTTGTTTATTCCTCCCATCCATTTACTAGCTAATAGTGTAATCCAATAGTGAAAAGCAGTGCTCACATCTCCACACCCTTTCTTTAAACAGCCTAAACTGTTGGATCCTGCTGTATTCTTAGACACTTTCACCTGTCTGTGCCTAGAACAGGGCACTTTACAAGCAATAGCTATGTAAGCAATAAGGTACGTAGCTGAGAAGGCCAGAGTATGCACAGGAGGAACACACTGACTTTCACATTCCCATTTTAAAAAAATATGCCTCCATGAGCAGATATAGTAGAATGCACTCAAGAAATTTACACCCTTCACCTTTGTTCTTTATCTTTTATTTTTTTTTTTCTTATTTTAAAGATTTCAAACTTTAAGAGCAAATGAAGTCATGGAAGGACTGACAGCAGAGGAAGTGGAGATTCTTTTTTTTATATATAAATTGAGGTATAACTGGCATACAACATTATATGAGTTCAAATGTACCACACAATAATTTAATATTTCTATACTGGGAA